>NC_071285.1:50975361-51245609 GCF_943735745.2 Anopheles bellator | reverse complement strand
GACGGTATTTTGTACGCTCGATTGGCCCGGCAGTTCCAGGGATCGGCCGCCTAATCGGATATTGAATCGGTGGCCAAAAACATTAAGCGACCAGCGCCATTTGCCCGGCCGTGTTGCCAGGAGACGGCGACGACGCCGACGACGCCGGGATTGATGGGGCCTTTTTGTACTTTTGGACCTCCTTCTTCTGCCTCCTCTCTTTGTTGGCGGGCTCAAAAACTGGTTCTTTGCAAAGTTTCCGGCTTTCCGGGGCCACAAAGTTTCTGTCCGGGTGATTGATGCGGCCTCCCGGAAGGGACGCTAATATTCGGTGCGACTGAGTGATTCGATTTGCTTCCGGGAGTGGCACATCATTTTCGGCAATCCGACCCGGGCGATTGAGTGACTTTTGGGCCGCCCTCCAATGGGTTGCTGGTTTTCCGGTTCCTCGAAATGGGAGTGTGTAGCATTATAATCACAACACACTCCGGTCACAAAAGTGACCGGAATCACGCACTTCAAACTGGTATCGTCCCGTTTCTGTTAGGAAGTCCCCAGTTGGGAACTCTCTGGCATGTGGTAGGGCCGGATTGGAACACTGTTTGTCGATTCGTTTGTTTAATATTGCGATTTTGTTCGATCACTTTGAGCATATTTTCTATTTCGTATTGTGATTGGGTTTAATTACATTTTTTTTGTCCAATGGGACATTTCCTAAGCCAAAATTGCCTGTTCGGTTCGGAAGACAGTAACTGAATCCGGTTGTCGCTTGTAGACGACTAATCGGGACTAACCGTTCGCCCAAGTTTGTTACTTCAGCAGGGACGTGCTTTGATGGCGCGTTTGAATTTATTGCTTAAGAATTTAGTTTGCTAATGTGTATTTATTTTTCTTTTAATAATCCTAATCCTAATAGTAATCCTTTATAATCGTTCAGGATGAATTAAAAAGAAAATATTTCTACGGACTTGTTACACGAAACAAATCTACTTTTCCTTTTTGAATTCTAAAACAAAACAAACAGCGTGATTTGCTGTAAACGATGAACATAATGTTGTTAGTACTTCTGCCTACAATTTAAAAAAACAATTCCTGTTATTAAAGTTGAAGGTGAAAAGAAATTGCTTCTAGAAGCCACACGGGATTAATTGCAGAGCTGAGTTGGAAATTTGAATTTAAGTTTGCGCATTGTTCGATTTATGGCGTTCGATTTATGGTGCCCCCTTTAAGAATAGTTCGAAGCTTTGAAAATGATAGGAAAAATTTGAAAAAAGCTGCACAGATGGACGCGAAAGATGCGCGAAGGGATCCGTACTTTTTAAAACTCAAAAAAATATTCCCACATGCTTCAGTCTGGTTGCTCATTGACCCACGGAACATTCCATTCGGTTCGCATTACAATGATTTAATTCGCCGAAGCTTGTCTCTAATCGGAGACTCCACATAATGCGCTCTGATAATCAGCACCCTAGTTCCGCCCATTACGCAATGTTTTATTTTCTGTTTTCTGATCGACGTCAAACGGCCCAGCATAACACGCTTAAACCCTTATCCGGAACCGGCCCACCGTAGGGAGACAGTGGGGGTGTGGGGGGGGGGGGTCGTCGATTAGTTCCGAGAGGCGGTATCGATTTTTGGGACGCGTGTTGCGCGTGCTTCAATGCTCGTTAACCAAGTGGTGGAGTCCAGAGTTCGATTAATGGAAACCGTCAAACGGACGGACTCTGGGCTTCCCGATAGACGGATCGCAACAATCCGTGTAACAGGGCAACATGGTCCCGGGACATCCTTCAAATGGGCCGCCCCCGATTCGAGAGCATCGGGGGCGTCGGGCATCCTGTAATGTTTGTTGAATCGATAACACCGTGTAAATGCGGAAGTAAATTGATACTGCGAGAGAGAGAGAGAGAGAGAGAGAGAGAGGGTGTGCGTTGTGCTTCATCGATAAAGATCCGTCGGACGTGCCGGCCTTAGACGAGTGCCCAAAACTCCGAACGAGGTAATTTCTCATAACTGCTGCCGCCCCGATTCGTCGTTCGCCGGATGGCCAACTTTCCTCCACGCTGTTCGCGGGCGCACTTCCGGAACTTTCGCAACTACGCAGGGTGAAAGTTGTGGCGACGCAGCTGATGCTACGGGCCGATTCTGGTGTGCCGTCAGCAATAACGCCACACCGGGCGCAAGGGATAACTTTGGTTTGCGTCAAGAGACCGCGCCACGCAGCCACGGGTTTCGGTGTTGTTTGGGGCTGGCCGTTGCTGTCCGTGCCGTGCCGCGGTTGCAGGAAATATGTTTGCTCAGCGATGTTGGCTTCCTCCGTTGATGTGGCTCCGAATCCGACATCGGATCGGTTATTGAAAAGTACCGCCAAACGGACGGAAAGATCCGCGAAACGGCGTCACTTTTCCGCGAGTTGATGCTCCCCACACGCAGAGACACCGGGCACGAGATCTGAATCCGGACACAGCCGCCGGGCGCGTTCGCATAAATCTTCCGCGTGTCGCGCACCGGCTCGGCTCGAAAATCTCGAGTGACAAGTTGTTCATCTTCGTGCATTAATATTATTTTGATTCGGTTACCCGGAGAGACCCACGGACGGGCGATAAATCATCCGCCCAATCGAAGGCCCCGAAATCGGCGGCCCGTTTGGTGGGTCCTTTTGTGGGTTTTTTTTTGTGACCCGCGATGGTGGTAGATGGCAGTTTTATGACTTTGTTTACCATTGTTTCCGGGGCAATGTTTCCGGTAACTACTGAAGCTAACCGAATTTGACCGAACCAGGCCAGGCCGCCCGGGGGATTGTAGCGTTTACGCGTACGTTAGTGTATCGTTCCGCACTAAGCGGTTCGGGCGAATTGAACGACCATTTGCCAAGTTGAACGTACGACAATAAAGCGTATTGTACCCAATATTTTGTCTATTGTTTTTAAGTATATTTTCGAAGTCAGCAGCATAAGACCCACCCGGCACCTATTACAATAATTCGGTTAAATTAAGCTAAAAACAGACATAGAAACGGATACGAATGCATTGTGAATCCAGGGATCTTCCACGGATAATTTACTCATTTACTTAATTTGCTATTAAAATATTTAATTACTGAAGGAGAACTGTCACGGTCAATGCGTTAATGAAATGGCCTTGTGCAAACGACTTCAAGAACAGCAGAACATGTGGACCGTTAATATGAAGATATTCTTGTTCGAAATTTCAAAAACTACGGGAACTAAGTTGGAACATGCGTCAAAATTTTGTCAAAAAAAGAACAGTCGGTTTAAATTATTTTAACCCACGAATACATTATTATTATTATTATTAAGCCTTTATCATGTCTTTAGACGAAATTTATGTAATCATTTACTTGGTCAGTCAAGTTTCAATCGGAAGAAGTTATGGGGTGTTAGGAGACCGACGCTAATGGCCGAACATAACATAAAGTAACCTATTTTAGGCTATTTTTAAGAAGCAAATTTGTGCATTATTCGAACATACTATAAGCTCGATGACCGATGATTCTCGATGACTCGATGACTCGATGATTTGGGAAGTGTTTGAAAATGCTTCTTACAGACGGACGAGGAACTGTTGCGATTTCATTTAATGTCTCATTTTTATGGCGTTCCACAGCCAATGAGGTTTTGTTCTAGGAACTGATTATTAGTTTAAGTCGACAATTATTTCCTGAACGTGTGGCCATTTTCTTGTTACCTTATGCCTGATTTATATTACAGTTTAAATCTGCAATCTATGAATAAATGGCCAAAGTCTGTGGGAAAATAATAACTATTGAAACAAACTCTTCGGAACCGAGGCGTTAAAGCTCGAGCGGTTCCGATCGCAACCACGTGTGATTGAAGATAAAGCACCGCTCATTCCCTCCGTTGGATGGACTTCCGTTTTTGGGCACGGTCCATTAATCCATCGCTAACGATATGCTACATTAACTAATAATGATCGACTTACCAACCGTGCCCACAGACGGATACATCATCGGCAACTACCTGCAGGCCACGGACCAGGACATCCGGGACTTCTTCTGGACCGGGTCGGGCGACGGGATGCCGAGCTCGGTGCAGAACCCGTTCGAGCGGTTCCCGCTCAGCGAAGACGCCATCATCAAGACGGCCACGGTCGTGGCCACCGTCTACATCGACCGCAGCGGAGCGCCGGATGGCTACGACGATCTGTGCATCTTCGATTGCCCCCCGGGCACCGGGACCGGGGGCCGACCGGGAACCGGGGGCCGGGATGATTTGGACGTCCCGTTTGGCGACCGTATCGACAACGTGACGCCCACGGACCGCCGGTTCTGGCTGATGACCGTCATCGGCGGTCTGTACGGACGGCCGGACTATCCGATGCTCGAGAGCCGGCTGGCCAAACTGTACCGGGTGGCGTTCGCCAGGTAAGCCCGCCTGATTCGCACGCTCACTCACCGGCTAATGGGGTCCCGTTGTGGTTCCAGACAACAGGCATTACACCTCGGAATCAACAGCAGCGCCAGCAACAGTCAGCAGCCACGCAACAACACTCTCGAGTCGATGGAAGAGGACGACGAGCACGGCCCATCGAGGCGCACCCGGCGTGGGGCTAAGCTGAACTCGACCCTAGGCTTACCGGCACTCACAATCGACCACAAGACGGCGACGTTGCGCCATGGTGGTGACGGTGGGACAAAAAGTGCATCGACCACCACCACCTCGGAGCAGCACTCCTTTCCCGGCTCCGTCCGGGACGTGCTGACGAATGGGAATGTCGTTGCGTACGAGCAACGGCAGCGGCTTCTTAGGAATCGTGGAGGTCCTCGCCACAAACGACACTCACCGGGCGATTCCAGCGAACGGATCGGAAGTCAAGTGCTGCCCGTTCCACCGATCGTGGAAGTCATTGGCGCCGACGGTCCGGAGGGCAGTGGTGGTGGTGCAGTGGAGCAGTCACGGTACGTGAGACATGCCACCGCCCTTTACCGATTCGGGCCGATTGTCGGAAATTCATAAAACACCGCTCCCAAGAATCCCCTTTCGGCAGGAGCAGGATTTTGACGGTCTCTCTCTCTCTGTGTCGTTTCAGGCCACAGAGGAGCGGCGGCCCCAGTTTGGCGGCGGCTGCGGCGTCCGGACCTGACAAGGGCGCGTACTCGACGGACGGCCGACGGAAAGTGCGAATCCTGATACACAACACCACCCACCTGCGCGAGGACGATCGATTGTCGCTGACGGAGCACGGGGCCGGCCGGGAAAACAATC
The DNA here is from genome assembly GCF_943735745.2 of Anopheles bellator. Lineage (NCBI taxonomy): Eukaryota > Metazoa > Arthropoda > Insecta > Diptera > Culicidae > Anopheles > Anopheles bellator. Next base: position 51,240,384 of record NC_071285.1, on the reverse strand, counting down.
GCTCCGGCCCGGCCGGAAGTGGATTTGCGGTGGGCTCATCGAAGTAAGTGCGCACTTCTGTGGGTGGCCCGAACAATGTGCTTTGATCTGTGCTGGAGAGCTTTGTTTGTGGCACCGAGTTCGCAGGTTGTCCAGCGCTGGATCCCGGAGTGCATCCGCCCCCCCCCCTGAGGTGGAGTGTTTTTGTGACACCTGCACCGGGCTGCACGCGAAAGGGTCTGTTTTGGATCAGAAATCCTGTTTGAAGTGATGCGCTTCCACTATCTCCCACGGCATTCCGGCAACAGGGTGGCTTTGGCCCAGAAAAGGGTGCTCGCGGTTTGGTTCGAAACGAATTGGTCAAACGGCGGGAAGAATTTATAAAGAATGTTCAAACTTCCAGAAAGTTGTCTTTTTGAACTTCATTTGGTGGCTGGATTCTGAACAATAGATTTATGACAGGAACCAAGAGCTACAGGAGTTCCGCAAGGCAGCATTCAAACGTGCAATCAATGTTTTCAAAACCTACATTGCGTAGTACTTAAAGGTCTCTGTTGTACCATCAACATCTGGAACGTTGCTTTTTTAAATAAATAGTCAACATCTCAGTTCCATCCAGGTTACTTGGAATTCCTGTCTTTCTAAAAAACTCTACAATGACTTCTTCCAAGACACTGTGCACTGCGCCAAGCGTGAAGTACCCAGTCGAAGACTTGCCAATGATGCTACCTCGTTTAATAATTGTATTTCCTTTTGAAATTTAAAAATTTTAACAAAAGTTTTCTTCTAATTTAATCTTGGAAGATCATTCTTAGCCTGTAGGGTTCATCTAGTGTTTGGATTCCGGCGATGGAACCGCTAGACCCGGATGAGCTTTTCAAATTTCGTACAGTTTGAGTTGAAGACTCATCACTTTGGAAATAAGTTTTTAATATTTCCCCATTTTTCGACGGCGAAGAGGGTCCCACTTCGTAAATGTCAAAATATGTAGTAGAAACTTTCGAATTTCTAGAATGAAGTTTTGTTGTTGTAAAAGTCAAGTAATCGTTAGTTTTAATATTACTTCCCGTCCCTCTAATGGCCCGACGGGCCTGTAGCGAAAATAGCTTTTAGCATCGTTTTCACGTGATGTAAAAATTCTCCGAGGAATGGAAAGCGAATAATAAGGAATCGTATAAGGGTTTAAACTACATTACCTTCCCAGTTACTACCTCGGTGATGAACGGCACCTAACAGGATTGGATTCCTTTTCTCCCGTGCAGTCAGCTGATCAATCAGACGGAAATCATCTACTCGGTGTTCGTTGGCGGGCTGCCAGTGCTGGCGACGACGGCCGCCGAGGACATGAAGCTGATGTCGCAGGACGAGATGGAACACGTGCTCGAGTCGACGGTTTACCTAAAGGCTGACCGTACGTAGGCTCGACCGTTGAAACGGCCGGTCGGTGGATGGGAGATAATTCCGTTTGTTTTCCGTTTTCTTTTTCGGCCGCACCACAGCGTACTTGAAGGAGCCCCAGGCGACGCCACTGATACCGTCGACGCAGAACGGGAGCGGCAATGTGATAGCGCTGATCGGCCAGAACCCGAGCCTGTTTGTGGTTTCCTGCGTAGCGGCCGTGCTGCTGTTGGTGCTGTGCATCGGGCTGTTCCTGTTGGCTCGCGGCAAGCGGAAGCATATCGTCGCCATGAAGAAGTGAGTACCTTCTCAGGTCCTGTGTTGGGTGGAATCTCGATAATGACCTTTGCTGCAGACTCGAGTCGACACAGGCGCTGGTAATGCCGGGAACGATTGCGGAAGAGCTGAGCGCCCTGAAGGCCGGCGAGAGTGGCAGCAGCCGGCAGCCGTCGCCCTATCCACGCGATCCGTCGGCAACCGTCGGCGGCAGGATGGCGCAGAAACCGTCGCCCACGATCCACTTCCCACTGCCACCGATGACCCGGCCGACGTCATCGTCTTCGAGCTACTCCTCCGACTGTTCCGTCTACTACCCGAAGCGGAAGCAGAAGCACCAGCACCACCACCACCATCACCACCATCAGCAGCAGCAGCAGCACCACGAGCTGCTGGACGAGAAGGCGGTCAATTTGACGAGCAAGATGCAGAAGCAGTTCCACCTCCAATCGCTGCTGTCCCCGGGAGTGCAGGAGAACGTGTACGCCACCGTTCAGAAGCCTCCACCCGGCAAGAAGGACCACAAGCGACGCCGGAAGTATTTGGGCGAGAATCGAGTCGGTTCGCTCGAGGCGGGTGCTGGCGGGTTGGCACCACCACCACGCAGTCCACTGACGACGACGACGGCCACCACGAGCAGCGCTAGTCCGAGTGATCGATCGTTCGACGATCGGCAACCGCGGCTGGTGCCGGGTGCGTACGAACCGAGCGAAACCTTCAACACGGACCTGATCCTGAAGCACTACCTAAAGCGGAAACCGTTCGGCTACGGTGAGCCCGGCCTACCGGTGGAGGCCCTCAGCCGGGACCAGATCCGGGTGCTGGCGGAACAGTACGGAGGCGCAGCCGCCGGTATGTCGCTGGACTCCGGCAGTATCGGTTCGTACCTCAGCATGGCGTCGGTCAAGAGTTTCCCCAGGTATGGTCCGCAGGCCTTACTCTACGTCCGAGTTCCGTAACCTTGTGATTTTGTCATAGGTGCTTCGTGCCGGAACCGTTAAGTCGCGTCCTGGAACCGGTCACGATGACCCACCTTGATCAGTCGGATGCCGCGTACCCGGACGGGATGAAGTCGTCGGGCGCGGACACGGCCGCCACTAGTCAGTACAACACGGACACGGACGCCCCGGGACTGGCGCGGTCACAGAGCGATGGGGCCGATCCGGGCGTCGTGGGGCCCATCGTTTGGCAGATGCACAAGAAAGAGATGGAAGGTAAGAGAAAGGAGAGACGGATTGACTCTACGTCGGCTAATGTTCGATCTCGCCACTTCCAGAAATGACCAGCCCGCTGCGGGATCCGGTAGTGACGAGGAACCGGTTCGAAGGTCTGCTCGAAGGTGCCATCCAGCTGTACGGTGACGGGCCGGAACGGGAGGAGGAACAGAAGACCTCGATACCCCTGCCGGGGGTCATCCGGCCGGTGGAGTCGCGCGGAAAGTCGGCAGTCGTTGTAAGGTACACCCGGTACCGGGCTTGTGTTCCCCCGTTCCTCTGACCGCTTGCCTTTTTCTTCCATCCCCACGCCGACCAGAGAAACGTCCCGGGCGTCGTCGGCCACGATTCGCCCGGTAACCGCGGCCCCCGGACGTAAGGGGACGAACCCGGCCCACCGGGAGCCCCAGTTGCCACGGTCTCCGAACGCTCCGCTCGGTGGCCGGGCGTGGGCCAGCGGCGGGACCCACTCGCCCATGGTGCGGCCAATGAGCGCCGGGCCGTTCCATTCGCCGCAGAGTGGACCCCCGCTGGGGATGGAGATTGCCCGCGTGACCGCCCCGCAGACGGTGCTCCAGTCGTCCGAGCTGTCCACGGCACCGTTGCTGCACAACATCATGCACGAGCTGCGCCGGTACCGCGCGGAGCAGTGAGCCAGGACGAGCCACTAGTACGAGGCCAGCGGGAGACGGTTTTTGTGCAAACTTTTTCTAGACGTATTTAGCTGTATACAACCACCACAACGCGGGTCCCAGGACCGGACAGGGTGTTCAAACTATTGTTTATATTCTCGACCGGAATCGGTTTTTGACCGGACGGTCGCGCGTTTCAAACTAATCTGCCTCTCACCGGCTGACCGGAACACGACGCCAGCCAGTTGCGCAAGGATGTGGGAATCTTTCGATCGTTTTGGCATGCGTTAGAGCTTAAGGTAAATATACAAATACGTGACCGGAGCCCCAAGCTTTCGGCTCTCGTCGGTCGGTCCCGATACGTCGGTGTTGTTGTTTTCTGGTGCGAAAGAAAAATGGCGACTCGCGTGGTGACCGCCTGCCGCCTGCCGCCTGCTGCCTGCCGCCTGCCGCCTGCCTCTTTAGCGTCTTGTTTTGACTCAGAATCATGATGATAGTCGCAAGTCTCATCTATCGTGATGAGTTGACGTACAAAATCCACTTTATCCTTTCAAAAATGCTCCAAATCCGAAAGAGATGTAGCGAATCTGCTACATCTTTTCCAGTCAGTTGACGATTTTCCAATACGATATCCTGTATTTTTCCCACGATCTCAGGTGTTGTTGCTACTTTGAACGTCCTTGATCGTGGATCGTCTGCTAATTGGGGCATACATCCATACCGAATCCGATGTGTCTGAGGTCGGGTTCTGTAATAAAAGTAAATCCGAATCCGAGTCCATTTTTCATCCGAGCGAAATGCGGAATGCGTTTTTCGCCGTCACCAACATAATACCGTTTGGCCGTTGCAACGCACAATAATCCCTGAACCGTGCTGCACGTGCAGCCACCGGGAGTAACCACTGGGGCAGCAGCATTAGCAGCACCACGGTGTGTGGCCATGTCGATGGGGCTTTTCTCCAACAAAGTGGAAACATTGAGACAAATGAGTGGGGGGAACCAGGGCCCAGAAACTACAGGGCTCCCATGGCCATCGGATCCTTCCGTAAGTGCACTTGTTGCTCGGCAAAGGAAGAGCTCGTAAGATCGTAAATTATGTTAGCCATCCAGGCATCTTGCTGCTTTAAACCGTGGATTAATAGAGCAGTGCCCGAGTGGAGTGCATAAAAAACCGGCAAAAGGATATTATCGAGCGCAGAAAGGACGCGCCCGTCGGGCCGACCGACCGCCGGCGCAAATCGAATTCTATTTCACAATTTATTTTTCCCCAATCCAATAAATCATCGCTCCGGGTAATAAATGCTGCATCGCTGGCCACGGGCACCGTGGGTCTCTTGAATGCGGCCGGTTGGTTGTTGAAAGCATTTTAAAACTATTTTCCTGTCATCGGTCTTGTCGGTACGTCTCAATTGCCGCTACCGGGTAGCTTGCCGGGATCATTATTTTGAACATCTTACACTGAATCCGGAATCCTCTGGCCAGGAATTGTAATAAAAAGAAAGAACGGATTCACAGAGTGGGCAACTTCACCGGATAATGGAACAGTCTTTGAAGATTTGAGAGCTTTTCCTTGGCCTTACGGCCAAAGTTTTATCCTTGCGGTGGACATCTGACGCTGACTTAAAAGTAGTTCGCGCTCTGGTCGCGTTGTTTACCGGTCCTGAGCTTCGTCAGTGGCACCTTCTTGTAGTGCACCGACTTGCTGCAGCTGCATTCTTTAAAACACGAAACTGGCCCCCGTTGGGCAAAGTAATTCTCTCTCTTTCGCTCTGTGAAAGACCAAAGTCCCGTTGTGGTCTGGTTTCTTTCGCCGGTCCAGGTGCCGTTTGATGGACCATCACCTCCCGAAAGTGGCCACAAAAAAACCCGGTGCAGCGTAGATGAAGTTTTGGGGCTTTAAGCCCCAACTAAAGCTTAGAAGGATCGTCCCTCCGTCACACGGCGAGCTGATGAATAATGCAAAACCATCGCCCCGCAGGGGACGGCTCTGCTCTCCAGTGGCTAGTTCTGCGTCAAAACCACAAAGAGACGGAAGGGAATTAGAAACGCACCCGTCACTGAGACTGAGAGAGAGAGAGAGATAGAGATTGCGAAGTCTCAAGATTCCTCGAAGGTCCGGTCCCAAGTTGGCCAAATCGAGAAACTCGACGCCACCACGGAACACGGACGGACGGCTGGACGGATCGATGAGGTTTGGAATGAATGCATATTTCATCGCCAGATGAAAAGTGGTGATTTGAAATTAGAAACATGTGTGGATGTCCACTGTGGCCCGGACAGGCGCTGTCAGCCCCGGCCCCGGCTGCCCCGGATTGGAATCGATCCACGTCACGTCACGCAAAAAGGAATCAATCCTTCGGAGAGGAAAGCTCATCGTGCCGTCGTCGTCTTTTGCGCCCGGGCGCCACGGGCACCAAATAAGGCTCCTGTGGTCCACACTGTCGTCCGGTGGATGGACTCTGGTGAGTCTTTTCGTTGCGTTGCGCTGTCAACCGATCGTTGGGGGAATGGTCTGTCGCCTGCCGGGGATCACAGTGATGTGCAATAGCTATAAGGGCATCAAGGAGAACGCGTGCTTGGCTGCCGGCTGAGTTGGCCACGGTTTCAACCATGTGGCAACGGCTGTTTAGGAAGACTCGGAACAGTCAGACCGATAGAAGAAAAGGTACACATCCTTTTGTCGTCCTTGCTTCGTGCGTAACATGCCCTTGGTAAAGAATGTTTTCAACGACGGACGGACCGAGCAGCCTCGACATTTCGTTGGCCGTCTGCAATTGAATCAATGCTCCGATGGCCGGGACGAGTGACAGACTGCAACCGCACCAGCTTTAGGAGGCTCCCCAACGGGACGGACATTACAAATTTCTTCCCCATCTCGGACAGCGCCATCCCGGGGAGCCTAATATTGATAATCGCCCTCGGCCCGACGGACGATGGGCTTGGTTCCGTTTGACCGATCGAATCAAAGATAAATTCTAAAATGGTTCTATTTTCATCCCTAATCTTAACGGCCACCAGCCGGCAGCCAGGAGAACCCCCCCTCAAAACGGAGGAGGTCAAAAAGATCATCCCGGATGTCCGGGATTCGGGAGGAAGATTGGAAAACTTGGAACCCATTCCGTTCCGGTGGTGCGGTGACGGTGGCCGTTTTTCATCATCATTAGACCTGCTGCCCGGGTCGGACGTTGCCTTCGGGGTCCTCTCTCTTGGGGTGGGAAACCTTGTCCTTACACGGACCACCGTTTGGTACGGTGGGAAAAAATGGCTTCCACAGGAGTCGCAACTCGCAGTCGGAACGGCACACGGGAAAGAAGAATTGGTCGTTGGTTCTTCCCCCCCGGCTTTTCGTAGCTCTCTGCGGCGGTTAATCCGCAACCGGTGTTGCCAGCCGGTCCAGGGATTTGGGAAATAGGAAAATGAGGCGCCCGGAGAAGGTCTTATTGGAGGGGCAACGAACGAGGTCTTACTGCACTGCATTCGTTTGCGTGCGCGTGTGGTGAGTGCAACAACCTGAGAGGATTGAACACCGGTGGCAGAGCGAGTCCTCGGGACGAGTGGGCTTCAGCGCAGGGACGACATTGATCCATGGTCTAATGATGATCGTTTGTCTGCTGTGGAAATATTTGAACGACTTTTCAGGCGCATTCCTCGCTCTCTCTCTCTTTTCAGCAGTGGGTCCTGAGGAAGAACTCTCTGGCGTACGCGTGTAGTACGTTCGGATCTGGCGAACTCTTGAATCAACATTTAAATACAGCTACAATCGGCAAATGCACTTTTCCAGTGCATTTCGAGAGCATTATCATCTACTTTTGCGTCTAGAATGTTTCCCGAGCTTTTGGAGTAGCTCGATGAGGAGAACTGCTTCATGGAAATAGTTAAAATAAGCTAGCGATTTAAAAACGAACTTTCCCCATGAAGATTGCCTACGAAATAGAAGTGATTTACTGTAAGGTTTTTGTAGGGTCAGAAGGAGGTTCTTTTGGTGGCTGAAATGTTGTGAGTTGCACACTGTTCTTCGAAAATATCATAATTGTGGAATAGCTCAACCATTTGGACTATCCTGGCACGGCCCAGCCTTTCTTCAGTTCCCTAGTGTATAGAAGAAAGCCTGGTGTCTTTCCATTAATGGAAAAGGTGATAAGACGTGTGTCAGTAATTTTTGTAGCTTTTCCACTCCATGTGCCTGGGGCCTATTCCATCTTGAGCCAACCAGTTCTTCTCACACTATCAACATCGTCGTCGTTGACAATCATTTTCAGGTTGATAGAATCTCCACAGGTCTTAAGGCTGCTCTTGACTTGTGTCTCTCTCAGACTCCCGTGTGTCCAACTGTCTAAGCTAGAATTGAATTTCATGTCCGACGAAATCTGCAATGTAGTTGGGAGTTCCTCCGGATAGCATTTTGGGTCCCTTGGGGTTACGGTTATTTATAAATGATGTCAGCATTGTCTTACATCCCGACTGTCAGTTCTTTTTCGCAGACGATTTAACAATATTCATGTCTGTTGCTCGTCACTATAGGCTCAAGCCGTCTTGTTTGTCACTAAGCTATTCATTTAGCTATCTTTAGCTCGATGACTTTCTAACCAAACAAATAAACATCTTCACAAAACTCATTGATAAATAACTTTGATTCTTAAATGAGATGAGAAGAATGCGAAAAGTTCCGTTACGTGGCATTTGTGGTTGACTCGATCCAATCCCGCTCGTCCTGGGGCCGGTGTCTGCACTGCTCACGGGCACGGCCAGGACGAGATTTGATAGTGCCACATTAGTGCCGGTCGTTCTTAAACGATCAACGATGCGGTGGCACCGATTCGAGCGACACTGCCTCGCCTCCTGGCCCCAGTGACCCCGGTCGGTTGGAACAAAATGGCCGACCGGAGCAACCACTGGCCTCAAGAAACCGGATGCCGTGCCCAGGTTCCGTACCGGTCGGTTGATGATCCATCAAAGTGTACGGCCCTAAGGGGGGGGGCATGATCTCCCGGGAACCCGTCTCCCGGACCCTAGCAGCAGTCGTTTCCTTTTCATCGTTATCATTTTCCACTCGGCTGCCCAATCAACATCCCGGTGCCCGGTTCTAGGACCTCCCGGCGGCCGGTCTCGGGTCATCCCAAATCCCAAGGAAGAATCGGGTCGAGACGCTCGGCGCGACCCGGCTGAAGGATTATTCTCACGCGACTTTTGAAGAGTCTCCGTTTCGGTGCCCGTGCAGGACTTCCGGTGGTGGCGCCAGGGGTTAGCACTGGTGTGAGCGGTGTGAGATAATTTCGTGTTTGACCCGTAAACTTCTTTGTTCTCGTTTGTCCGGCCAGACCCGTCCCGGTCCGTCCTCGGAGCGTCGGTCGGTTTCGGTCTCGGTGTCTGTCGTCATTCGCACTTCCGTTTCGGGTGCGGGGTTGGCCATTAGCAAAGCCGGACGGCCTCGGTCTGGCCTCTGGCCCTTCGGGCTATCATTTCTGCGGAGCGGAGTCCACACCTGAAAGGAAGGTGCGTGGCACGGATCGGATCGGGCTTCATCCTAGCCAAGCCGGTCGGCTCCTTTGATCCTGTCCCGGGCCTGCCTTGTGGTGGGTTTGAAGAACCGGCTCGAGAAAACTATAAATTAAGTCTGCTCGTCCGGCCGGAGGCCCCAGGACCACGGCAGGCGGCTCGAACTCTCGGCTCGACCGGTTACGTTTTCTTGCCCGTGTGCATTTGTGTGTGCAGACAGACGAAAACTCGGCCCACCGGAAGACAGAAGACCAAAGGATGGCCTCACGGAGCATCGGGAAAGCTGATCCTTACTGGGGTGGCGGGTGCCGATCGGCCTACTGCAACCTGGGCTGTCTCCCTCTCTCACCCTCTCGGTTGCATCCAGAATGGCCAGGACACGCCAGGATGAATGCGAAACTCAAACAACCCGCAGGACCGCGCCCGGCCTCGGTCTGGCGCATGGCGAGCGATGGAGGAGAATAATTTCAACTCATTAAACTTGCAAATTGTGCTTGATAAATGGATATGATTTCTGAGTTCCCGGGACCGGTGCGCGCGTGTGGGTGACCATTACACCACCACCAGCAGCAGCGGGGCAGCGTTGAAATGGCTATCCATTACATGGCGCTCCCGGCAACGAACCACGAACTGCGACTCGGCGCGTTGATGGGTGCACGTGGCCCGATCCGATCTATTATTTTTTCGCGAAGGTGGAACACCTTTATGCCCACTGGCCGCTAGGATCGATCCATGGTTTAATATACTTTCGTTGGCCAGGTGCCGGCTGGCCGCTTGATTCGCTTCGCTGATTAAGTGACCGATGATTCCATGAACCAACGGATGTCACAAGAGCCTCGTTGGGTGATCCTCCTTGACCTCTTTCAGCCGAACACTGAAGGTTCCGTTGGCCGTTCTTTTAATCCTACGCCACCGGAAACCAACCGAGCGCACATTTTGCAGATGCGTGCGGCGGGAATCATAAACCACGCGGCGCGACTGCGACTAAGAACCTACGATTTGTCAAGGTCCTCGCGCGCGGGCTCGAAAATCCTACGGTTCCGTTCCGGCGCCGTCCCCGGAACGCCGTTTAATTTCTAATTAAAGCAGTTGCAGCTAATGATCGTCCATTTAAATAATCACTCAAGTTTTCGTGCCCTTAACGGTTGGGGAGGGGGTCGGTGAATTGTCGGAGGTCCTGCTACGACCATTGGATAGATGTCAAGCTGGCCACAACATCCGCGGGCTCGCAGCGTTCCGGTGGTCGCTGCGTACGGTGTCCATCGCGATCGAGTCGGAGTTCGGATGGGTGGGCTGGTTCAGGAATTAGTGCCATTCGAGTGGCCCGAGTGGCCATTGATTCATTAGCGTCCTCTGCGTGGCCCTTCCGGGAACACCCCCGGTGGGGACCGCTTCCCGGCTGAACACGACCATCGAGCGGCACACTTCGGTTTTCGGGAACCTCCACCGGGTTCGGTTTGCACCGGGTTTAGTTTTCACCTGTCGGTCGCGCCCGGTTCCGGTGCAAACTGTTTAATGAATTATTTTATTCATTAATTCATTGCAACTGAAACCATTGCCCGTGTGCTACAGCCGGCTCCGTGCACTAGTCGGCCATTTTGTGGTGAGCTCGAGTGCAACGGTGCCGGAACTCTGGCGTGCGTAGAGAAACACGAGCCACTACCGGGCACTCCGGTTCGCCGGAAATGTCAACGCGAAACGCGTACCGGGCGGCGGAAATGGCCCAGCCTGACCGCAAACAAGTTCATCCGGGGGGTCGGGGACGGGTGTGCATCGGGGGCACATCGGGTCCACTAATGCTCCGGTGAGTGGTTTGCTTCGGCGATCCCGCGGGGTCTCTGTTTGGACCGAAAATAAAAGGCCGATTGCCGGCGTCGGCCGATCGGGGTTAGTGGTTAATGATCGCCCTCGGTGGTGCCAGTTGCAGGTGACAATCGGCAACGGTGCAGGTGCCGGCTGGCCGGTTGGCTCTAAATCATGCTTCACGAGGAGGGCCAAAGCACTCGTTCCCTTGCACTTCATGGTAATTCAACATACTCATGCTATGTTTGGGAACGCCGCTAATCAATCGACAGTAATTATCCAACTGGTCGTTCTCGGAATTAGTTCACATTTTCTAAGTTTTAAGACGAATGTTTCCCGTTCACAGCAGAAACACATTTCGATTTCAGTAACTCAACATTTGTTCAATTAGAAAGATGTTTTCTTAAAAGAACTGAGGGTTCCACAGTTCCACGCAATTCCACACGACAAATGAGTCGATCGGTTTGGATCAGCGTGCAAGGAGTTAACGTGTTCACTTATTAATTTCATCGTGAAAGGATCATTGTTCAAAGGAGATTAAAGCCTGACGCGTTAGTAGATCAAAAAGCTAAGCAGATTGCAGTGAATCCTCATTGAACTCCGGTATTAGACGCCTTCGGACATTCCGTGCAGGTGTTGATAAACATGGCGTAGAAAAGAGCATCAATGGCAAGCAACAGGCAAGCAGGACTTTAAAAGACGGCTGGTTGTAACGATAACACTATCCGAGCCTGCAAAGGACCACTTGAACGGCTTCACTGGAGTGAAGTTCATTGAAGAGTTCTCACCTCAATTCGTTCCTCGGACGTACCTAACATGGCAAACCCTATTAGCCGGAGAACCACGTTGGTAATCAGTGAAGTTTGGAAGGGCAGTTTTTAGAAGATAAGCTGTCAAATTTTCCATTCTAACAAGTTATGAAATATGAATCCACCACCGTCACATCCCGGAATCGAACAGTGTTCGAGTGAATGTGGAAAAACATACAAAAGAAACACTAAAAACACCTTTAATTTATTTTGCTACTAAATTACTATTAAAGAACTCTACGTTCGGTGAATGAACGTGATGGATCAATTGACGTCTCGAGAGTTATCGACCGGTTTAGTGTCGATGTTTTGTCGATGTTTTCACGTCTGCCTGACTTACAACAGCAATAAAAACCCAAAACTGCCGTCGAGTGGCTCAAAAAATGCGACTCAAAACTCTGGTTTGTGGGAAACTGGGGAAATCCCGCCCGAAATTCCGGACTGACTTCGTACGGCGTCGTTTCGATTCGGTTCGCAACCATCACCGTTCGACGTGTTGCGGTCCCTCAGCTAATTTGCCTCAACCGAAGGGGCACACATGAAGCAATAAAGTATGGCCGCATTGCAAATGGTTGGAAAAATTAAATTTCTCCTCACTGCGCCCTCCGGTACAATCGTCCCGGGAGCAAATTGTGCCATCATAAATTAACCCTTGGTGCGTAGCCCTTCCGGAGCGGGTGGAATCATAAGCGGCCCGGAATCGATGATGGGAGTGAGCCGGAGCGATGCCAGAAACTTTCGGTTCACCACCCCAAAAAAGGACTCCATTTGGACGATTGGCACGGTACGTCGGCAGGAGGTGGCAAAACGCCGACCCCGGCGGGGTGGGTGAGGAATTCCATTGAAGCGATTTCATTGAAAGTTCACCGGCGACCCCGGAGTGTCGCCCGGAGTGCTTTGCATATGTCCGCCGCCGGTCCAGAACCCCGTCTTGGAGTATTGGAAACGGAGCGCACGGTCAGGACATTTTTCACCACCAACCCGTCCCACCCTTTCCCGGCGTGGCGCACGGGTGTAATCGGGTTCAGTTGTTTAGTGGATTTAGATTTTCACTTTCCAGACACACATGCCGATACCGGTGCTGCCGCTGCTGCTGACGATGATTATGGTAATCATTGGGATGATGGTTGCGATTAGAAAAGTTTTTAGCGGCCAACCTTCTGCCGCTACCTTCATCGACGGCAAAATATGGTCCCGAAGAACATGCCTTCGCTGAAAAGGATCCACAACCGGCACACACGGATGGGCCAGGACGGGAAGGGTGGGACGTCGTAAGACGTCGGCGCGACGGCGTTTCCGGGTTTTATTGCCCGAAAGCATAATTAAAAACAGTTGTTTGCATAATTATTTCTTTGCCAAAAATGCCGGGCGTCTGGAAGGAGCCTTTCCCGGGCCACGACCACAACATTTCCGGCGCACAACTCGTTAATGTTGGCACGCACGGCCCAACGACAGGTGTGCTCCTTGGGCCGTGCTCGCTAGGCCTAGGATGCATAAATAATTATTTAATTAACGAATCACGGGAATCACGGCCCGCTGCGGCTCCGACAAGCGGGCCGCAGTTTGACAGTTTTATTCGTCGACTTTTTAACCACCATCCTCAAGCAGCGGTTCTCCTATTGGTTTTCTTTCTTTTCAATTATGGGCCCGTAAATTTGCTTTCCCCGGGATTTCTGGGCGCCCTTCTCTTGGTCTCGGGAAAATCTGGTTTTCGTCCTCACTCTTGCGGCTGGATGGGGGCCGTGGGTTGGCCGGGACAAATCATGACGCAAATGTGTGTCCAACCCCGGCCACCGCCCGTTCCGTTCGATCCACCGGCGCCGAAGTAACAAACCTCGCAACGAATTGATATTATCGTCGTCGTCCTCGTTGTCGGCCGCCGGAAAAGGGCGTCCCATTTGTTTTGGGCGGGCGGACCTTCGCACATAATAATAATTTTACGGTCCACGAGGGACACAGACGGGAGGATGGCACGCGACTTCCGGTGTCCGGCTTCGGCAGGATTTCGATAATACAGCCGGCTGATCAGCGGGCTGATCTTGGTTGTTTACGTTTCGGGGGAAGGCACACGAATGTTGGGGGTCCCAAACTGACCCTTCAGAAAGAGAGAGAGAGAGAGAGAGGGGGGGGGCGGAAGCAATCTTTCACCGACGCGTTGTTCACGTAAGAAGGCTCCCGGAAAAGCCCAGAAAGAAGATCACGCGCGGCCCGAAAATCCATCGTCACCCAATCCGTGAAGGTTCTGGGAACGGACCCAAACTCCTCCATCCGGTTTGCCCGCTCCTTGCCCCCGGGGTGGGCTCAACTTTTCAGCGCGAGGCGAAAGCCGAGGGGCCGAGGATAAATATTGCAAATTTATCGAAGGGTCCCTCCTTAGGGGTGGTTGCACTCTTGGCGTGCGGCCGTCACAGATCGCGCATCCCCGAGGATGGCCATGTTGGTGGGGTGACCCAACCCCCCCCAGGGTCCGATCCGGATCCGGGCTGAGGAGGGTTTCATTAGAGATTAGAAGCTGTTTTTGTCCGCCTTGCCCGGTCACAAAGTAGAAAATCAATATGATCCGGAGAAAGAAAAAAGGGGAAAATCAGCGTTTTTTCCCCGGGTGTGGTCCCTCGGGTGCAAGCCTCGGGTGACCAGCGGTGGCCAACGGCACGGCATGGGCCACAAGTTTATATTCTTTCCTTTTTTTCCTCTCCACGATTCCGTTTCGCGCCGGTTCCGGCCAACAAACTTCGATTTCCCCGCGCTTTTTGGGGCGCCTCTGTTTGCGCCTTGGTAGGTAGTGGCCAGCCCGGCCAAAAAAGGGGATAATTTCATTTGGGAAACAAACACATCGGCAAACGGGGAAAGGAAAATCGAAGACCCACCAACCGGAACAAAAAGAAAAGAAAAAATCGGACCAGGCGGAAAAGGTGAGGAAAAAGCCCGGCCCGGGAGCGGGCAACCCGGGAAAGCTGAGGCACGGGGACGGGACCCGGGATGGCCCCGTGGCGGCCGAGATAAAGTGTCTAAATCGAAATAATTAAATAAACCTCTTAAAATCCCTTTTTCCTTTTTTGGGGCCAACTGAAATTGATACCTCCAGTGTCTGGGTATGTGTACGTGTTTCGTGACTGGGGCAAGTGGACAGGGGTTCAGAAGGTCCCCATTCAGGGGCATCAGGGAAGCACTTTTCGGTCGGAAGCTCTTTGGTTAATTGGAAAATTATGCCACTAACATGATGGGCTTTCAGGCCGACGGAGAGGAGCAAACTTTTCCGCCCAACCGAACGTCCGGATTGTGTTACGAGAATGATATTTTTACTTCGAACGAGGGTCACACACTTTCGGGCCTAGCATCCGAAAAGGGGCCCCGGAAGCTCAATCCCCAGCAAGACCCCTCCCCGAGGGACGAAGGATAATCTGCGCGGTCTTCCCGAGCGCTCCGGATCGAACATCAAAAATGATTGTACTGCAGACACGAAGACCACAATTAAACACTGCTACGGGTTGGGTTCGGGGTCCGGGTAGTTTGATTGTAACTTTCTAATCCAATGATGCATAATCAAATGGACACGATTTGCGAGGCGCACTAAACATTAATGGCCACCTACCGTGTGGATGTTTGCGGCTTACTTCATAAGCGGTTTCCGGTGCGTAATAGAGAGGCCTCCGGCCCGGGAAGACCCCTTCAATCGATTTAAAACTAACCTCACCGCTTCGGGGTGGACGGGGTCCTTTATTGAATTTTCCACTTCGAAGGAATACCGTCCGCTGGGGTTGTCTTTTCGGCGCACTCAGTGTCGTAGCGATTGGCGTGAGTTTTATTCGGACCGTCGTCTGTTTAATTATTAATTCAATGCTAATGCGCTTCACGCTTGCCGGTACAGCGGCTAATGGCGCAATAGAAAATGGGGCCTTCCCATCACAGTAACGCGGTATCCGGGCGTATAATGCGGACATTTGAAGGTGTTGAGGACTTTGCCAAGATGCTGACGCGGTTTTGGGTCGATTCGGGCGTTAAAAGGTGTGGCCGAGAAAAGGCGGAACAGTGTTCTTTTAGCAAGGATTTTATTAGATCACCAGAAATTTAATTGATCATTTATTCAAACGGTTTGACAGTCCGTTTTGATAAATTTGGTGCGGGATTGTCAATTACGTAATTAGAGTGACTACTGTTTGCTTACTTGTAACAGGGTTCATTCATTGATATTCAACGGAAAGGCCTTATTCAACAGCCCCAGCAATCGACATAAAAGAAATGGAGGGAACCACGTAGGGTATTAGCCACCTGCGGTTATCGATCACAATCCACAAAAAACACCGTGAAAAACCATCCACCAACACAGCATTATGTAACTAGAGTTCAATCGTGTCACTTTTGGTTCAATGGCAAGTTCATGAACTTCTTCCCCCGTCACCGGTACCACTTGACCACGTAATGAATAGAGAATAGAAAAACGGCAAATAACCCCTCGGATAAGCCGCACCGTGCGGGTGTGGGTTGCGGTAATCGGATTAGTGGGCACTGGACATCGGGCGACACTGAGCTTCCCACCGCTACGGTGACAAATCCTTAATCTTGCTGCACCAGGCCCAGGCTGCCGTGCCCGTGCACCTTTTTTCTTGCAGCCGGAACTGGTTGATGCAAAGCACAGAGCCAACGAAATGTAACCTTATTTACCCCCGGCAACTGATGCGGACAGTTTTATGGCGATCGTTTGGCTCCCGTATCGATTATTGGGATTTAAAACGGGGAGACAACCTGATCGGTGGTGGAAATGGAAACCACTCCGCCAAGCCGGGGCCAGGCTCATTGGTCGTCATCGTTTGCTCAATCTCCATGAGCTTGCGTAATCGTTAATCTTCTTCGATTGTTTTAAACATTATTTGAAGACGTGGACGACCATTTGACGACAATTCTTCGATGTTGGCGAAGCAAACGCTTGGAAGGCAAGATGTTGTCACATTGTTTATTAATGGAAAAATTGATTCGATATTTTTAGTTTGCTAACTTGCACCGACTAAGCTTTATTTGAAGCTTGGGCTTGTTAGTAACATTGTATCGAGTGAACCAGTACATTTACAATCGCACCACAAAATACTGCAAAAGTAACAAGAGCGCATGCTGTTGGCAAAGGTAGCATACGCTTCAATAACCTTGAAAAAAGCATTTCAAAACATAAAAGCTTGTTTGGAAGCTTTTGCTATAACATCCTTAAGCTCCAAGCCTTTCCAAATGGAAATGTTTCATAAAAAAGCGTTTTCAATGTTGAAATGTTTCAGGACAAGCTGTTTTACAATTAAGTTGGGCTGTTTTGTGCTACTCGAACGAGTTATGCTTTCTTTGTAACATTTGTTATATTTTTCGTAAAATTTTATGAGGGGTTCTTACGAGCAGATTCCCTAATCCTGATTCTGCAGTGCACGTGAATGGTGCCCAACAAGTTACTTATTTCACACCTTTAAGTTCATTCTGTCATCGACTCTTTTTCTAGATAATATTCAAACCTTTGCTAAAGATAAAATCACTGTACCGAACCTTTCGAACCTCAGCCCGCCTGCCCGCACTACCAAAAAACGGTGTTCCCAAAGCGAACCAATTAAATTTTTCATCGACGTTCGCCTTCACCTTTTGCCGCAAAAAAAAACGCAGGAACACCTGAGACTTTGACGCTCGACACATCGTTTCTCACGGCGCGCACATCTCGTCCCCTCGCGTGGTCAAAGATGTTTGGATCAAAACACCGCTCCGTTCGGTATCCTCTGCTCGTCCGCTGAATACCGGGATTGGTACATCGGAGCATTCGCCCGGCTTCGCCCGGCTTCGGCAGCCAGTTCGCTTATTCTGATAAGGTATTTTTAATTAATCCTTTCCCGGCCCACAATCTCACCACACGAGCCCGCCAACGCACGGGTCGAGCCGGAGAAAAATGGCCATTTCAGGGCTGGCCAGGGCTCGAGGGCTCGCACGGGCAAAATTAGAATGTTCAAGTTAAGCCGAAGCACCCGGGCCGACGTTGCCGACGGGGTTGGTGGTGGCTGGCAGTCTGCTTAACCTCGAGACACGCTCCTCTTCGGATCAGTTTTCATGGAGAAAAGTCAGAGTCAGAGAGCAAAAAGAGGAAGGAAAAACGAAAACGGCCAGAGTGTCCGGCGGTGGCCGAGAGATGGAAATTACATACATTTAGCGGCAAAACGCTGAGCACCGTGCTAGAGACAGAGTGGAGTAATAAAAAACACGACGCTCCCATTCTCAGGTGCGTTCCAGGTGCGGACGCCGGGCCGGATTATGGCCCGGATGGGCGGCGGACTAGTATCAGTATCAAAATCCCGAGTAAAATCCAATTATTTTTACAAAAATGAAATTACACAACACAAACGGTTGGGCTGTGGAGGCAGCCGGCGACTGGGGTCCAGTACCTACTGCTGCCCGGGACCGGATGCACGCCGGATGCCCGGGGTGCCACGGGATGCACGGGACGAGGATAAGCATTCTTCCTCTTTTGCCGCCCTCTTCTTTGGCTCTTCTTCCAGCCCCCATCGGCACCGGGTCGGTCGGTTGCGGTCGGTCGCTTCCCCACGCTTCTAGATTTATTTTTCACCATTTTCAGTAGTTTATCTTCCGCTTCCGCCGCTGCCCCGCCTTTTAACGAAGGGCGAAGGGTCTTGGGATTAAAACGAATCCAGCCGCGACGAGCACGGAGCCGCCTGTTGACTGTGCCCGGGTACTCGGTGTACTATTTTAAACTTGGCGTAAGGCCACAACAAGGATCCCGTGGATCAACCGGAGGTCCTCAGGTGAGATCAAGCGGGTTGGCCGGCTTGGAGGGCCGGGTGGTGAGATGATTTTCAATTTTCGCAACTCATTTTTCCCTGTCGCAGCACGCAGCACGTGAGCCTTGGCCGTGCCGATGCTGATGGAGGCGGATTTGAGACCGGGATTCGGTTTGATGAGCTGCTGCGCTATATCGGTCGTAACTTCGGGTGGGGTCGTGGCGCCCTTGCGTGTGTCGTCAGCGTGGTGCGTACGTGTGCCATAAAAGCTCATCAAAATTCTTCACCCTCCGGAAACAGCCCCCCAAAAAGGGTTTACCGGCCCAAGGAGGCACAGCCGAGTGACACAGTGTCTACGGGGTTCGGAATTCGGGAATTAAGTGCAAATTCATCCGAAGCCACTTTTGGGGCCCTGGTTTTGGTCCACGAAATTCGAAAGCGCCACGTCTGTCACAGAAGCCGCACAGACGCGAAGCTGATGGTGCTTTCGAAGAGTTTTCGGTATTTTACATTTCATTACCCTCTCGGTACAGTCACAGCCGGGACGGGAACGGCCACTCACCGGTCGGTATTGAATTACTCTAATTAATTATATTTTAATTAAAATCAGCCATTGATTAGCTTCCCTCTTCGAGGCCACCGCGCGTACAAACGAGAAAGATCAATCTTTGGGACAGAACGCTTCTAAACGTACGGCGAAAATGGCGATGGAGAAGACAACCCTCGGTGAGTTCGGCGGGATCCACGACCGTTCCATTAGCTGACGAATGCGTTCTTCATTTGATTGAATTCCGTTCCGCCAGCCAGCGACGGTGTTTTCTATCGAACGATCGAACCGACTGATGCTCGTTGCGATAAACGCAGCTTTGTGAAGATTCCATTGTAACAGAGAGGCAGTTAAAAAGTAAACAAAATGGCCTGAATGTATGCAATCGCTAAGCACTATGGGGAAAATGGGCAGACATTGAGCGATTTCAATACGATTGCGGCAACGAATGGAACATACAAAAAGGACATTGAAAGAATTTTTTAAGTGTCAATTGTCAGCCTTAAACTTGAAACTGTATGATCTTCACGAGATATCGATCACTAAAGGCCGAGAAAACAATGGATTACTTTTTAGTCTAGCTTAGATAGAAATGAAATTTTTCTGTCTGCCATTTGTTTCGTCATTTCTCCAAAGCTACTGAACCAATTGTCGTGAAATTTTGCACAGCGTTGTTTGCGTGACTTATTAAACTAACGGAAAATGGTATTTGGTTGGAGATTCTCGTGCCCCCCTCGGGATAGGAATCGGACAGGTCAATTGTGTTTGCAACAAGCAAGTGCGCCGCAAAGTATGCAATACAAATATCAAAATCTCCTGTTACCATTTTGTTTTGTCGCCAAGCGCGAGTTTTTCAAAAAAATGGTTTCGAAGCGTGAGGCGTTCAGTGATTTAATGCCGTTATCCAATGCCATAATGCTAATGCGTTAACAAGTTCTCAAATAGAGCCACACCAGTTCGCTGCGCTTTAACCAAACTCCGCAGCGAGGGTCGGCCCGAAAAGAACCCGTTCCGTGTTATCCTAAACATAATTTCATTTTGTTTCGCTGATGTTCCCGCTGTTTACCAACATAATTGGCCGCCAGTTCACGTGCTGGCTCGTTTATTTGCTCGCCCAGTTGATTGCATCCGCACCGGGAGCGAGCCCGGGGCCCGGCACTGTGCCCTCTAATCACCAGAGCAAACGCAATTGACTTCAATCGCCACGCTATTAACATTCGTCTGCCCCGGGAGCAGTTCTTCCTTATTTCCCTCGATTCGTTGAATTGGTCGATTTGCCCGAAAACGAACCCGTTCTGGACGCCAGTCGACGGCTCAAGTCTGAGGCTCATCCCTGGCCAGGTATCTTACGGGCGAGGTTTACTCGATTTTGTTTATCTTTTTCGCCGACTTTCCGGCGGCGGTGAAGGCGATGACGACGGTGGTGGACTTCAACGAAGCCGGTGCGCCTGAGAGTTGCCGCCTGAGTTGCGAGCGTGAAAAACCATAAATATGGCAAATGAACAAATAAAGATATTTTCTCGCTGTTCCGCTTCCGGGCGGGTCCCGCGAATCTACTTCCTGACTCGAGCTATAGAGAGAGAGAGAGAGAAAGGTGGGAGGTAGTAAACGCTCGGGTTGTTTTCGTTTTCGTGGTCGTCGGTGTGTGGTCGTACGTGACCCTTGCCGATCCCCACCCCATTGCTCCTTGCCGAACCGAGCGTCCCCGTCAGACCCGGAGGCCCAGAGGCAGCTTATCAATGAACGTAGAAATAATAACGATAGCATGTTTATGCAACCCGGGTCCCGGGTCTGCACAAATAGCTGGCACATAATCTTGCGTCCGGGACAGGGTGCGCCCCTCCGAGTACCCACCCCGCCAGGCAGGAAGTAATGATGGAATGGCTAACGGGAAAATAAAAAGCAAATATATGTGACGGTCGCGGCTGTATCTCGCCGAACGACCACCGAGAGCCGGCAACGATGGGTCATTGCGAAAGGATACAATCGGTGGAGTGTGGAAAAAGAAAAACAGACCAAACCGTACCGCGCCCGGGTGCTGCGTAATGATCCCGTTTTGCTCGCTCCGTCCGAATGGTTTGGGGCCGGACTGGCCAGATGAATTTATTTACACCCCGATATCGAGAGCGAGACCCGGCCCCGGGCGGCCCCGAATCTAGCCGGGCTGCGAATGGCACGGAAAGTTTCGGTTTCTAGACCCCTTTACCCGGCAGGACCTGAACACACCTGAGGTTTACAGGACTTTCGGCGCACTGGCAGCGGATGTGCACAAATCCTCGCTACGTTGCAGTTCGGCACAAAAAAGGCTTCGCGCGAACTAACGACTTTGGCACGGAGCGCTCGCAGCGCAAATGGAGGTGGAGCCCCCAGGATCCTTCTCAACCATAACGGTTTAAACGGGCTTCGGTTCACCTGCCAGCCAGCCAGCCCGGCCAGGCTAGGCCAGGCCAGGTAGATTATGCAATCATAAATGATTTATTTGCCCGCTTTATGTGAAATAATATCGGATTTTCTATTCCGCATCATATGGCGACGCCGTACCGACAGCGAAACAATGCACGGAATGGGGCCACGGAGAGCCACGAGTCGGAGTCGGAGTGTTTTCCGATTCCGATACACTCAGCCACAGACACGCAGTGGCAGTGGCTGGAGTACCCGTCGACAAGCGCTGTGGATGAGGTGAAGATTGAAGGTGATGAATTTTCATTGGCAAACGCCGGCCACAACACGTCCCCGGTGGATGTTTTCTAAGCTCTCGATCGGTCAAACCGGGGAGCATAAAGTTGAGCTTATCTCCTCAGCCTCCGACCTGGCCGACGTGGGAGGTTAATTCGCATTGGCAAACCCCCGAGCCCGGCCAGCCTTGCCCTGCCCACCGACGGTCGGAGTGTTGTTTGATAATGCATTATTAATAAAGCTTCTGAACTACTGCATAATACCGCTTATGGCCGCAGCGGGATCCGAACGGGCTCCAGCCAGCCAGCCAGCCAGCCAGCCGATTGCATCCACCGGGCGGAAGCAACAGGCTGCAAATCGTACGACAAATTTCCAATGTTTAGAATTATGTTTATCTCCCGGAGCCGTCTGCGTCTCAGGTCGATCCGACACGTTACATAAGGCGTTGCAAATAAATCTCCTACCTACCGGGGTACGGGCACAGAGGCCGGTTACCACCGGCTGAACACTGATTGAAGAGTGCTCGTACCGGACCGGTGAGTTGGAGATGGGAACCGTACCCTGTTGCAGTGTCCTGCCCGACGGACGGACCGTAAGTAAGCAAATAAATATCCATATAAATGAATTTAGTCACATAATTTAAATAAACTCTGCACGTATCTCGTCACACTGTCTCGTAACAGTATTTACGGATTCATCAGCATGATGCCGGCGTTGCTGGATGCAGCTTGCGTACGGTCCACGCGCTTGCTGCTGCTCTGGTCGCAAACAATGTTGTTTTCCTGGTTTGCGGGGGGGTTTCCGAGAAATTTTTAAATTCGTTTGAATTCATTTTGGCTTTCCGGTGCAGGTCAAAAGTATGCAATCAGTAGTACTGAAAGGATCGAATTAATTGTCTAAGGCAGGTTCGGGTTTAGGGAACTTCTGTGAAATAATGTTCAGGAAAGTTTGCTTCAGTCGATTTTGCTAAGACGAAAATGGTTCATTTATCATTTTGCGTTGAATTCCGGAAATGTAACAGGGACGCATACTTCAAACGACTGGCCAAGGTGGCGCATCTTTAAAAAGCTTTCCACTTGAAAAGCGTCAACCCGTCGAGCTTGTGGTATAAAAAGCATTTTTTAGTTGAAGTATTTCCAAATTGTGAAATGTTTCAATGGTAGCTTTGTTGAAAGCTTTTTTACAGGGTGTATAAAAAACGATCTCCTATTAAAAATTATGATTCAGTAAAGTGAAAATTTTGTTTGTTTTGTTTTAGATTTTTTCCATGCCGCTCGATCATCGTGTGTCGATCATCCATTATTAGTCCGTTAACAATCACATTTTATTCCACTTGACATATTTAAGTACTTATTTGCAGTTCAAACTTATTTTGTGTAGTGATAATTTCCTTTTTTTAGTGATAAATCATTTCTGATTTTTTATACAGTTTATATCTTTCAACGGGTCACCTGTCACTGTCTGTCCGGATGCGGATTGTTTCTTATGAAATGTTTCACAAGAACTTTAAAAACCTTTCCTATTAACTTGCGCCGGACTCTGCACAACAAACGGATCGCAGCACCGAGGGACTGAAAAAACTCTACAACAAAAAAGTTAGTAAAACATCCTCGGCGCATTAACAGCATCCGTGTGGTGGCGAGGCGCGAAATTATGACCACATTACTATCCGCCAGTGGCGAGAGAGCCATTAAACGGTGTGCGATCGTCGAAATCAAGCACATTCGCGGCACGTTTTAATCAGCTGGCCCGGCCCGTGGCCAATAAACGGTGGAATTGGGCTGGCTGAAAAAAGCCTGCGCTGGCAAACAATAATAATAATAATAAAATAGATCGGTCGGTCGACTCCCGCACACGCCGCCCTTGTGCGCTTGGGAAATTAAATCACTGACTGACCCCGACCCCGACCGAGCGGCGGAAGATTTGCGTTAATCCGCTTCCTGGCCAGCGCCAAATCCATCGATTAACGGGGGGGGCCACCGGTGATGCACCGGGGTCATTCAGGTTTCCACCGCATTCACCACGGCGTCAGCCATCAATCGGTGCTCTGGGTGCTCTTTTTTGGACTGCAAATTAATCGATTTGCCTTTGGCCCGGGAGTTGTTGCACCGTAGATGTCATCCGTGCGTGCGTGCCCGTGTGGGCGGAAAAGCGGTTGGAAAAGTAAAAAAAAAAACGAACGGAAAATTACGAAAAACCAAATTAACGTTTTCCCGGGGCGGGAGCGTCGGGAGGCCATTAACTGAATGAGCTTTCGAAGCGCACGGGCCGCAGTATCAACGCGGACACGAAAATTGACAAACAACAACGGCAGCCCGGCCACCGGACGTCTCTATCAATTCAACCCGCCGCTGCCGCCGCCATTTTTAATTGCGCTGGTAAATTTTTGATCATCCTCGGCTCGAGTATGGCACAGCTCATTATCCCGTTTGCGGTTCGCGTCGCGTTGGGCTTTGGGGATCCGGGGGCCGGGCCACGTGACACGGCAGGGTTTACCGCGCAACCGACGGCCGGCAGCCGGGCTCGGGATGGCTAGGGAATAGAGAGATATGAGAGGATTTGGCACAAATTTTCCATCCCATGGGAAGCCATCGTTCTCTCGGAAAATACTGATAAGCAGTAATGAGCTTCTAAGTCGTGATCCATCCCTTTCCGGGAGTATCCGTTCGAGGCACGGACGGGTAGCCGCTCGGTATGTTGTTGTAGGATAATCGGGATAATAGATATTATTATAAGTAAAGATGTGCCACTTTCGCATCCTCACTCATCTCGCTCGGCGGAGCGTAAGCTTTCTGCTCGACTGACCCGCCCACCCAATGGTCGCAAAAACTGCGAAACACACTCACGCGCAAGGATTCCAAGACGGACGAGCCGGACCCGGAGAGCGAGAGATAGTTTCACGTCGATCACCGTGCCGTATTTACCTTAGCCCTTGCCAGCCAGCCAGCCCGCCCGGGGGATGAGTTGCCGTCGAGTCGCAGGACGAAGGACAAAAGTAATCACTATCCTTTTATCAGCATCTTATTTCCTCTCGGTCAGGCAGGCTGGCCATGCCATGGCCATATTGTTCCGATCCGGCTGACCACCAGTCCCGGGGTCGGGCCGAGCCGGGCCGGGCCGAAAACGAGCCAGGAATGTATTCCATTTCTCGATAATGGGAAGATTTATCGGACGAGAAATCGAAAATGGCCCCTGTCGGTCGGTCCGGAGTGTTTGGGCCCGCTCGGGCCCGGTCTCCTTCAACCGGGGAGGGGGCCAGTTGGGCTGTGCTGGGAATACGACCACAGGGTTTTGCGGGTGATATAATATTAATACAAATATCTTTCGATTTAGTGATTAAACGGCAGATAGGTAATTGAATTTTCTTTTCTACCGAAATCACCATCAGCGGCTGGTGTCGGGTGCCGGATCGCCAGCGACGATTGATTGTTATTGCGAAAAATTGAAATCCCTATTGATATGTTACTGTTATTGAATACATTCAAATCAGCCACAGGGCCAAACTATAAAGCTTCTCAAACTATGGCCCTATGGGGAACTGTGTTGTGCCAAGGCACAATCGCACAATAAGTAAGGACACAAAACATTGGCACGTTTTCCGCCGGTTTACTAAACTCAAACAACGGGTTCGCCTGGCTTATTGCTTCCGGTAGGAAGCATCAGCTTCACCAGATATCGAAAGGTTTCTCCGTTGTGCCGATTGTTTTAGTGTTGATGTTTGAGCCACTCGTTCACGGCCGCGGCAGATTGAAATGCGAACCTCGCAGCAGCGCGGCATCAAGAAAGCCTGGGCCGGAACCGAGGCGATGCAAACTTATCAAATCAGAAGTAGTAGTTGCGGTGTGCCGCGCCGGTCCGCGAGAACTTGCGCCATTCGCTGTGGCGTTGCCGGTGTGGTGCATAATTACATGTTTATGAGTTTCGTCTTCGGGCCCCGGGTCCTGGGCCACTGCTTGCCGATGAGGATTCGTGCACCACCCCGAACCCGCCACCCGTCACACACCATCGGTCCGGTACACACGGCAAAGTTGTAATGAAGTTAATTAGTGAAACTTTTCCTTCCTTCTTTCCCGAGGGCCAGGTGCGAACCGAACGGAACCGAAGCGGAAGCGGATGCTGGGGGCCACCAACTAATACGATCGGAAAATCGAGAAACCCGACCGAGACTGGGCCGGGGAGTTTGGGACGTTGCAACCGTGGCAACAAGGAAGCGTCGCTCGCTGGATGGGAAAAGAAATTTGATACACTCCTCCCGTTCGCAGGCATCAAACGATCGATTTCGTTTCCTGATTGATTGCTGAAGTTTGTGCGCGGCCCCGTTGAAGGCGGCCCCGGCTACGGGGTTCGGTGTCTTTGCGATGCACGTTCGGTTCCGTGGCACGGAACAGGGGTTTGTGCCTCGAGGATGCCGTGGCCACGAAACCAGCATTAATTGCGGGGTTGCATGTGAGCATGCGAGCAACGGTCCCGGGGCCGCTTGGAAGATGAGCTGTGGGCTCGATTTTTCCCACCGCAAGTGGAGTGGCGAGTGGTTGGCGCGAAAGTAGCGCGATTATTGAAGTTATTAAAAGTTCGTTAAAGTAAAACTAAATGCGCACGAACGCTTATTCGTTTCTATTTGAATACTTATGTATACGATATTTGCGCTGCACTAAGTCTAGTCCTGTTTGATGAATAGGACACGGATCAGTTCATCAGAATCTTGGGCTGATTGGGTGTGGCGGATCAAACAATAGATCATTATTTCGTATACCTTTACTATCGATTATGCTGTTCAGACGTACAGATAGAAGTATTGATCTTCGAATGACAGGATGAGCGCTGTCTTCTTGGAATCATTATCTTGATGAAAATTCCATCTTACGAGCGTATCTTACGAGCGGGACCAGAATCTGCAACTAAATCGAAACTGTCGTCAGCGGTCGTCACCGGAACTGGGGCAGTTTGAAATGTATTATGTGTGCTCCTGGCAGGATCGTAACGCCGTCAGTCCTTTTTTCCTTATTTTCACAGGTTGTGACATGATAATAGATTGCTCTTTTGCGTGTCACAATGCTCGTTAATGCTGTGCCCAGTGTTTACACCAGCGCTCTACTGTGCGCACTTCGAAGGGTCATCGTCGGAACTTCGGAACTTTGAACCTTTCGGAACAAATATAACGGAGAATCGAGGTGCACTGTTTGATCGATAGGTCCTTCTCGAGGGAAGTTCCAGTCAGTTCCATATTTTTGTGTCACCGTACTTTGAGTGCAGCCTGCCCTTCAGAAATTCAAAAAGTTTATGCAAAAATTCATAGCTCCGACATATTGTCGGTCGGATCGGGCTTAAGCCATTATTAACAATCCATTTTGTACGTCACAAAATACTGCAGCTGGGCCCGGATAGGGACATAAAGTTGACATGACACCTGCGCCAGATAACGCTCAGATACTTCCATGGACATACAGTCATTAATTTTGTTAATGGTTAAGAAATAACTTAAACCCCTGGGTGAGTAGCAGATGGTATTCGTCATAAGTCAGTGCGAAATAAAATCACTCGATCATTCAGTTCAAAAACTACTTACCAAAAAAAAAACACGAGCACTCCGCCTACGGTTGATTCCCTCTGAACGGAACAAAGGGACCTCCAGCTTGCCGGCTGGTGCCGAGACTTGTGTCGAGCAGCACCGCGGAGCGTGTTTAATGCAGTGTCCTCTGCAGTTCATTGAAGTTGCTGCAGAACTTCGCGAAACCACCCACCGCCCGACCGCCCGACCGGACCAGAAACCCAAAGTCTTGTGCAAAGTCTCATTACCAGCGTCAGCATTCACTTTGAAGTGCGGACGAAAAAAGCAATCCGACAGTGCCCGGAACCGGGCGGAGAAGGCGAACCGAGGGGCGAAGGACATCAAATGCCAAATCTTGTCCCTCCATTCCGCCGGCCCATAGGTGGGAGAAGAGAGAAAGGAAAATGCCACCCCGCGCGCCCGCCAAAAGAATGGTCAGGATAAAAATCTTGATCTTAACAAATAGACACTATTTATCATTCCGAAGGCGAAGTTTGCTCGAGGTGACATTTTTCAGCGTGCGCACACCCCCCCCATACTGGTGGCCGATTTTATTCTTCACTTTGCCCGGTCCGTTTCGGCCAAAATTTCCCCCCCTTTGACCCGGCCACGGGCCGCGGTGCACGGTGGCCTTTTTTTTAACTGCTTTCATTTTTCAGGATTCGCCAGAGCTCCTTCGCTCCCCGTTTTTGTGGTTGGCCCCGTCCGCTGTCCACCGCCCGGTGGCAGTGGTCAAACAAAGCCCCGGACCCCAGCCCCGCGGATTGACAAAACCGTCGAGTCGTCGTCGAATTTTCCGCCACCGAGGAAACCCTCACAGCTCTGGCTCTGGGACCGAAAAAAAAGAAACAGTTTGCGGGTTTCCTACATTTTTCACGGCACTGCTCTTGAAGTGTGTGCATGCGTGTGGGTGTGTGCGGGTGGGTGCACTTTTCCGGACAGTTGCTTTGTTCTTCGCTGAGGTTTCCCTCGCCCGGTCCCTTGCCGCCCGCTCGCTATGCCCGGTCGGTGCTTCTTGTCAATTATTATGCCTTAAGCTGAAAAATGGCTCCACCGTCAGGGCGCGGTCGGTTGCTTTCGGTTGGGTCACATCGACTTGGGCGCTGCGAAATGAGTGCACTTTGGAACTTTTTCCTCACCACGTTCCAGGTGAACCACCCGGGCCCCAGGGGTGGTGATCGCGGTGAGCTCACGCGGAGAGCGCTATTAAAGCGACGGGAAAAAATATGTCCCTTTTTGGGACATGTGACAGGAAGGCCCCGGAAGTGTCCCTTCGCCTGGTTGGCTGTTGCTTTTTGTCGTTACATTTTCATCAACCTCCAGTGGCCGCCACTACCACCATTCGCAGCTCTTAAAAGTATGGAACCATTGGCTGGCCACGTTTTTATTGTTTCGTCTTAAACAGGCGGCATCTTTCGTTGATGGTTTAGTCTCATTCCCACTATGGGAAAAGCGAACAGGTATCAAATAGAAATGAAAATGAAGGTGAAAACTTGAACGACATTTGATTCTAACAGGACGGCACTACGCGCCATACAGCCACAATCGATATTTTGGGTTCCATCTTCGTAATGCAAACACTAGATGTTAATAAGTTAATTGCAAGCAGCAATCAATTAGATTAATTATAGGAAATAAAACGATGGCTAGCCATAAGATTAATTACAACGCTAGCTTAAAGCCTATATGAAGAGAAGAAGGACGTAAGGACCTGACAACGATTCAGAATTTTTGGTACAAACCACCGTCTCACTGTGCCGCGCAGACCTTGGCACTGACCGTGGCAACAAAATGCTGGCAAACTGTGGAACCTCGTTTTGTTTGGTGGACATCAACTCCCGACCGACCGACTGCTGGGTGCCTTCTGGCCGAAGCTTCGTCTGCTTGGTCGTCCGAAAAAAATGGGAGCCCACCCAGCCCGCCGAATGGGGTTCGCTATTCGTATGGAAATATGTTTTTAATTAAAACTTTTGATGATAGTTTTGTTCCACGGCCTGGCCCGTTGCAGCGGGCGCGACCAGTGATGATATGGCTTTCTGAGGTTTGCTGTTTCGACGGACTGCCATTCCGCCCGAGCCATTTCGGGTGCTGCTGGTCTGGCTGGCGGTTATTGAGGAGCATTTGATTCGCGCCGCTAAACGTCAAAGGCCTGACTGATGAAGATACGTTTCGTGCCTTCTTCTGGATGACTTGCTTCGGATTGGTTGGGTTGTTTTTTTTTGTTTTCGGCGAAACCATTTACCAGTAGCACGCCGCACGTGTTATTGGCCCTTGAACAGCTCTGACGCTGGTCTGACTTCTGAAGGAGCATCCTTTTGGGCGGCGATGAGTTGGAGCGTGTGTTGGAGAACAATTTGTGTTTTATTGCAGTTAGTTGAAGCTAATCATTTCGGAGGAGCCTTTTTCTATTGCTTCAGCGGAGGAGAGATGGAGAGAAATGCCAATTTTCTAAGACATGCGCTACTTCTAGCCGCCCGAACAAAGGCCATTTTGTTGCCCTTATCAGACAACTTCTTGACAGTTTCGGTGTGCGCAAACTACCCCGGGATTGTTATTTGGCCAGCAGGAGAAAGACAACCCTTTGATATTAGTTTCCAAACCATACCTGAACCTTCTTTTAATTTCCCCCCACAAGCAAGGCCCTCAACGACCGACCGACCGACCAGCTGGGCCGAATGCAAACGAATAAAACTTTTCCCATTTTCCACCCCGGGATTGGCTGCAGGTGCACCCAGCCGCAGCTTTCCAACCCAAACATGGCCACTCAAACAGTGCCGGTCATTTCTGCTTCAATTGCCACTGGCTTCGGAAGCTCGATCGTTTTCTGGACGAATTCTTGCCTTCCATTGTTTACGGTATCCCGTCCCGATTGTTTGCTCGAACCGTTTGCCCAGCTCGAAGTGTGTGCCGTTTCTGTGCCCAAAAAATTAGCCCAAGAAAGCCGAGAGACTCTTCAGCCCCGACCGGTGGGCGCTTCATTGACTTTCGCCTAGCTGCACCTGCATTCGATGTTCCGACGGTTGGACGCCATTGGACGGATGCCATTCGATCCTGGCATCCATTTTGTGGGCAAGTTTCTTCACAATTTACATTACGTTCGGCTGGGTTTTTTTGTGAGCCATTGTGTCCCACTTTCCACTTTCGGGGAGAGAACCGACCATGCCGTGTCTAGTGGCTCACTGTGTCGCATTTGTCGCACAGTTATTGAAACGGTTTAATCGGGCAGAAGTTGCTGATTACATTGTTGCTGGCACCGGCAGCGACCGGCAGAGTGTAATTCCGTTTTACCCGCCTTTGTGCCGGTGACTCTGCGGTCACCATGTAGTGAAGGTCGGCCGAGCCCTCGGTGGCGACCGTATGCTGGATGCCTTTCGTCATTCAATCTCTCGCAGAACATGCACGAGAGTTTTGAATGCGCCGTCACAGTCACATATGGGTTCGGAAAATAACTTTATTGTGAGAAACTCAATTCATTGCGCACTGCGGAAAGGACACCCTGTTTGGGCCAGGTTTTGCTCGCCGTTATTTTTAGGGCACCCAGCGGAAGCGTGATAACAATGGTGGTGGTTTGGTAACATTAGCTTTCGTGGCTTGATTTTTTATGGCCAAACTTTGTGGCCGAAGTGCCTAAGGAACGGTTAAAAAGTAACAGGGACATACATCCCGGTGTCTGCCACAAGGCAGAGTTTTTGAGGATATCAGCTTTAGGTTAAAAATTAAAGATCTTCCCACCGGGCTGCTCATTAGACAGTCAAGTCATTTACTTTTAGTGAGATTTCGTGCCAGTTTCGAACACATTTATAGAAGACATCAACGTTACATAAGTCAATGAACCTATTTTTGGAAGCAGATTATCTATGAGTCTATCTTTTAGACATTAGAATATAGGCAAACAGCAAAGCGCAATACTTTAGTTCTGATTTTACGAAGCGCAATACTCTACGAGATTATCCTTTGGAGGTGTCCTGTGTCCTGTTTACGTGATCTATGGTCTATTTATACAATCGTGGCTGTCCGCTGCTTGATATTACATGCTTCTAGTTCCTACGGTTACTACTAATTAATCGATTAATCGGGGCCGTGTTTTTGTTTTGGACACACTCCTTGCTCTGTGCTTTCCAAATTACCAGACACATTTTAGACACTCCGAACGCAAATTAAAGCTTTTCCTAATCTATTAAATGCAAGTTGTCTGTTAAATTAGTGCACAACGCGTCCGGATTGTGCTCATAAGGGTTCTAGGGGAATTTTTCTTCTTTACTGCACTCCATTGGCATTGATTTAGTGTCTTTTCGTCACTTTCCTTCTACTTCTACCCCGAGAACCGTCACCCATTCTGAGCTGATTTCAAGGCAGAGGCATGATCGAGTCACGTTTTCCAACCGAAACGCGTTGCCATTTGATTGATTCGGGCGTCGTCGGGCGTTTTTTCACGTCCCGCTTTTCCGGCTCCGGTTTTTACGCAATTTCTGCGACGAATTTTCGGCAGCCGTGGACCTTCGGCAGCAACAGCAACACGCTCGCAGGAAATGGGTGGAAAAACGCATGCGTGCACGTTCCGCCGGCAGTCTAATATGGGCTTTACGTTTCACGCAAACGGTCCTGGGCGGCCCTGCGTAAAGCTAGCTCGTGGCAGCGTAATGGCCACCATTTGTCGCGATCGCTTATGTCGCCACCGGTCGGAGCCCATTTTTCGCCGTCTTATCCGCAGAAGGCGAGATTCGAACTCGAACGGCAGCAATTAGTTCATCGACGCGGCCAAATTCATTCCCATTATGATTTCAATTTCCATCCGTAGGCTCCTGGCAGGTTCGTGTAATGGAATGTGGGTCCTAAAACGGCTCGAGAGGCTGAGGCCACAAAAACTCGCTTGTTTGTGTTTTTTTTCCCCGAAAGCCTCTTCCAACGGATGGGCCACGAACCAAAGTTTGGCGTGCCAAAAAAAGCTTCCTACAGCCGAACGAAGCCGCTGTTTCAGTATTCCACAGCCAGGGCCCAGTGCCGTTTTGGGTTTACACTTAGAACCTGGCCCAGTGAGCCGTAAAAGCCGATCGAAAGCGCAACCGGCCACACACATGCATGAGGCTCGAAAGCGCGGCCGGGCGAAAGCTTTTGAAATGAGCCGCGAGCCAGAGCACCAAAGCCCCTGATGATGGATTCATTTTCATTTCCTACAAATCTAGCGAATGGGCTGGCCCGGGATTCTGTGGGTGCGGTAGGCACAACGGGGGCCCATTTTATGCTTTGTTCTCACCCAGGCGGCTGGTAAGGCTGGGGAAAAAAGTGGGAAATGTGCGCACGCTTTTTCACGCTCAATGTCACGCGCTTTACGCGAACGAAATGGGCCATTTTATGCAAATCCTTCCGGCGCAGAGTTTTGTTTGGTCGTTCCCGGTTTGTGGGCTGAAATTAAATCGAAGGCTGGAAGGCGCTCTACATATTTTACAACCATCATCAGGCACTTCGGTGGCCCTCTAACCAGTTGAAAGCGAGAGCGAGAGAGTGTTAAACGTTTGGAGAAATTATTCGGAAAAGACCCATAGAAAAATAGAACAAACAGAGAGAGGAACCTAGGAACACGTGGCGGTTCCATCCGCGGCCTAATGGAATCAATTTCCGGGAACCTGGGAACGTATTTAAGTAATTTTGTACCGTTTACGGGGCAATTCTCTCAGGGGCACTTAAAGTGAAAAAAGTGCGACCCTAGCCCACATTTAATAGAACATTTGAGACAGCCCGCAGACCGGAAAAGGGTTTCTCGCAAAGAACAAAACAAAAACGGGAAAACTAGCCAGCCGCGCTAGGAAAATGGTAACATGATGGTCGCCGGTGGCCGGTGGGAACATGGAACTGATAAAAAAAAACCGAACTAGTGGCAGCAATTGTGATAGAGTTTTCCATTTGCGCTCTCCGTGCGGCCACCACCGCCACGGGTTGGGCCGTCTGCGATTAATTGAAGTTATGTAGCGTCAAAGGGAATTAATTACGGCGTCACTTTCGGAACTGCATTCGATGTGTGGCCCGGCGTGGCCCCACGATGGCCCCACATGATGTGTTGTGTTTGTGAAAATTACCATTTTTTGCCCGAATCTCGCCCGGCTCGGCCGCTGGCTTGCTGGCTTGCGGTGATACGCGCGAGGCTTCGGGCGGGCGAGCGGAAAATGAAGCGTACTGGCGATTGATAATGGGCCGAGCCGAAGGGAACAGCGGGTCCGCGGCTCCCGTGCCCGTATTCGTTCGCAGAATATTTTGTGCGGCCAGTTTCCATTCGGTTTCCCGGTTTGCTTGTGTAATGTTTCGGGCGGGTGCTTTCGGGGTGCTTCCCTCTGTTGCCAATGTTCGTTTGGTTTTCATTTTAATTTCCTGGTGCTTCGAGCTTCTTTTTTTGTCCACCACGCCCTGGTACTGGGGCGCCCACGAAGCGTTTGGCGGGGGCCATGATGTCACCATTCAATTTGACATGATCCGGGACGAAAACAGGGCCAGGTCCCGGTGTTTCGCGTTTAGCATATTGCATAAGGATGTGGGCTTATTGGTCGACTGGTCGGTGACCGCACATGTTGGGGGCAACTTCAGTGGGATGCACCAGGGGTTGGCAGTTTTTCTTTTTGTCCTTAGAAAACCAGACTGAGCTCTGTTTATTGAATGTACTTCATAGTTAGCTAACCCGTGTTTATAGTTTCTTCATTGGCTAGAGGTAAAAAATGGACGTTTGAGTAGCGGCGTGCAGATGCCTTAAAACCCACAGGAAATCAGGCTTTTCCATAAGCAATCTACCCTCAGTCTTACGGAACTCCTCGAATCCGTATTATTATACTTGAACCAAAATTCTTCTCTGAGGCGATTATTCCCAATGGTAGTCACTCTACTAAGAGGTGTCATCAGCCGTGGGTAACCCACTGACCACCTTAAGGTATGGAAGTCCAGCTTGAGCAATAACATCGAAATGGCTAACATATTTGTAAGGGAACTGTAGAAGTTTTCTCGGGGCCCATCCTTCCGTCGAGTTATAACATCATATGTCAAGATTGTGACAGGCACGGCGGAGGGATGTTAATGGGCTAGAGTAAATTAATTTTTTACAAGCCGTGCGAACATTGCCGGGTGCACAATCCGATCCAGAAGTCCGGTTCCGACGGTTGTACTTGCGATGCGATTGCATAATTGAAAAACCTTCTTTTTTCTGCTGGCAACAACACACGGGCGTGGCACTTTGTTGTGGTGTCTTTTCGAGTGTCATTTCGTGCTTAAACATCCTTTCCAGGCCAGCGCTGGCGCCTGAGTTGGACTTCCGGT
Source organism: Anopheles bellator (assembly GCF_943735745.2). Lineage (NCBI taxonomy): Eukaryota > Metazoa > Arthropoda > Insecta > Diptera > Culicidae > Anopheles > Anopheles bellator. Next base: position 51,205,956 of record NC_071285.1, on the reverse strand, counting down.
TTCCCTTTGCGCCGTGCACCGTTCGAATATTAGCCGATTTACCCAAAGCCCGACTCACCGACTGATTTCGGTGGCTCCTTTGTTACCGTAATCCATGGGAGCTCTATTTTGCTTACCGAAGCCTACTATTCGATCGGTTACCAGGGTAGCCGTGAACGTGAACGCGGTGGATTATGTATTGAGGTGACCGGATTTCACGCATGGGCTCTGGCTCTCATTTCATGTGCCAAAACCCGGTCCCCTAGACCCCTTTCGAGCGGGGATTGTGATGGATTATTGTGATTGATATTTTTCTCTTTGCTACCGAATCAGGGGGCCCGATGCATTGCGCTGTGGCTCCTGATGGAGTCCTCGGTACCCGGTAACGAGGTGTTTGGTAGGTAACGGTCCGGCTTACGGATTGATGGCCGTCGGATTTGGGCTGCTGCGGAGGTTTCTAATTGGATTTGTTCGTAGTCCAGGGTCCTTTAATGGGTGTGTGGTGTGTGAATGTAATAAATGCATTACGCTGCCGTGCCCATTGTGCATCCACAGGGCGTGCAACAGGACAACAGGAGATCCATATTTACCGTGTGATTGATGTGGATGGGCGAGAAATGGGGATGCCACCCGGTGCCGGGTCCGGCGTTCTTTCGACCAACACTTACCCGGAATGCTGCCCGTTAAAACACACACGAAACACGCTAACCCCGTGAAACGCAATGTGAAATGTCGAACAGTGACGATATTTATTCGCAAGACAGAGAAATGTTTCCCATTCTGATGTTTGTGGTGTGATTGAAATTCGGAAGATTTGCTTTTGCCGCCCTTCAGGCCCATCTTTTTTCCCGTCTCTCTTCGGGCTTAATGCTGCCAGTATTATTTTTTAAATCCTCTTTACAATGATGGTAGCAATGGAATGGAGTTCTTAGCGGAAGATTGTACATATAATCGTTCAAGTAGCTCGGTGCACCGGTTGCTTATCATTGGATTAAGTAAGGTTTTTTATCCTTTTATCGTATCATATTGCAAAAAGAGTTAGTATACGTGAGTGATAGACCTGCCTATTAACCCGTCCGTTTCGTGTTTCGTGTGCATCCTTACGGCTGAGCGTCAACGAAAATGGATACCACAAAGAGGATTCTACTGTTTCACCAGAACTGTCGCTGTGTTACTGTCTCTCAAGCGTAACGTCATTCTATTTACAACTTTTCATTGTAGCATATTTCGGGGTAAGACATTTAGTACCTGTTTTACTGAGTGAGCGTGCAGCTTCATTGACTTAAACTAGAGTTCACTTCCCTTTCGGACACCAAAAAACACACACTGTGAAGTCAGCAGAGGGAGAAAGCGTCGGGGTTTCCGAGAATTGACGGACTGGCCGGGGTACTGTTTGACTTGGGTCTTTGTGCCAGTAACTAGTGTCCTTAAGAGTCTGATAGCAATTTTCTTCTAATTTATCATCGCCATCACATATCGCGCTAGAATGTGAGCTACCTGTACGTAAAAGTAGAAGAAAGCAGAGAGCGTCTTGTGGGCGCTTCATTTTGAGGAGCCTACGAGCCCCAAAGCTGTCCAACTGAAACGCTATATTCCACTGATCACTACATCCGAAGGATCTGGTTCGAGTATTGTTCATTGTATTAACATGAAAGGTGGTGGGTTTGGGTTGGTTCCTGGTTTGCAGTGGTTCTCAATTTACCATCAAAACGCCACTCTTCTCAGCCACATCGCTACTTCGCAACTAACGGGCCGAGGGTTGGAATGCGCCAGCGCTTTCACCTGTGCCGTGTCTCGTGTTTCGCTACAACATCCGTATCTTATCCGCCAATAATGACTAGTTTACGATACTTTTCTTATCATCGAAAAATGGAGACGATTATTATTTTACGAGAGAAGAGATAAAGAGAATTATTTCACTATCTACGAAAAGGGGTTTCTTTGCTAAGTGTTTGCTGCGCTAATTTAGGACCATTCTATAATTGAGCCGGTGGTTGAAATTTAAAACAAGTAAAAAAGAAAGGCAGAACAGAAACGGGCAACCTAGCTGCTGCGAATGGCTACGGGCGGTGCTGTGGGGCGATACACAAACGTGAGGTTTAAAATTTAGTTTAAGGCCATACGCTGAAGGCAGTTACAGGCTACCTTTGCGCCGATGAATGGTTAAGCAGAAAAAGTACCGGCCACGCAAGGAAACGGGTTTGCCTCTCATCGACCTTACACATCCCACCGCGAAGAAGCAAACTTGAGGTTGCGTTGGCCACGCGGTTCCGTTTCCGGCTGGACTACAGTAAAATTGGTAACACTTGCCCTCACCGTGGGCCGCATCATCCCTCGACCGTACACCGGATGTTGTCACGTGTCCCGGCGTTTCTACAAGTCTTTACTATCGTTTTCGGTGTAAATATATATTGTCAAGTTTGTGGGTTTCTCTTTCAGTGCATCTGTTGAACCTGCGTCCGGCTGCGGCCATTTCATTTTCTCATGGGCACGGGTTTACTCGCCAAGAGCGCTAATAATGCGACAAAAGGAACTCTACTAAATGAGACTATCTTGAAGCCCACAACTCTACGGTGCCTTTCAGGCCGCCTGATCTGATCGGCACGGGTCGTAGCTTCACGTTGCATCACGTGAGGCCACTGTCTTGCGCAATCAATCATTGTCGTCGTCGAGTTTTTCCTCCCGACGTGCTCCCGACGTGCTTGTTTATGTTTGATTTTCTTCTCACATCACATCCCGATAGCCAAGTCATCGTTTCGTGCTTCTCATTGATTGTTGTCCCCCGATAACGTGGCCCGAGCACGGGCATCGAGCCGTTTGTAAAGTCATCACTTTTCACATCCACATCACATCCTCTCGCGCGAGGTACAGGAAAAAAGGTAAACATGGAACATGGGGAGTTCTGATTATGGCATCGGTGTCGCTGACACAGGTTTGCCCTTCGCCGACGGTGACGGCATTAGCGAAATGGGCGAAATTCAATAAAACTTTTGATCCACCGTCAAAAAGCTTAACCCAAAAAAGGGACGTGGTCGGTTGACTGATGCCGCTTAGGCAGGAGTCGCTGCCTAGATCCGATCAAACTTCCGCGTGACGTCACCGAGGAGTCTTCGGATAAATTTAATATCATAAACCATCGAACCTTTCGTCATTGACTAATGGGTTGACTGATCTCTGTCTCTCCCGCCGGTAAATGGATCCCCGGAAGAAATGGTGCCGAAAAGCCGAAGATCAATCCAATTGCACTGGATCGACAATTAATTTTCTACCGGACCCGGGACGAATCGGTTTCGAAATTAGAATTTGGCTTCGGTGGGGGGACTGTAGGAGCGAGCCGCACACTCTCTGCACTAATCTTATTCGGTGTAGTTCTGGCCACTTCCTTACCGGAGCGCCACCGGGCTGGGACGGGGTTAGTCAAAGTGTTCGTAATTCGATTTCCGGCACCCGGATCTTGAACATCCGAGGCGATACCTTGGTCCGGCCGGTTCCAACCGTGCGTGCATTTGTGTGTGTCCAAATCCAATTTTTCTTCTTCATCACTCTCGCCGGAAGTGGTGGCTCACCGGAATCGATTGTTCTTGTGACGGCACCGGGACACTCTCCGAACGGGGTCGAGTGAGTTAGTTTTTGGATCGCCCGAGCGTCGGGCGCTTGATTTGATTAGAAAATCACTCAAATCTCGCATCCTGAATCCTTTGTCGCATTTTGTTTATTTGATTGATCGCCACCGGAAGCCTAAAGTTACTTTTGGGGGTTAAGTTGATTCGATTCGACGAGGTTCCGGGTTAATGGGTTTCCGATGGGACCGTTTATTTGATTGAAGGCTTCAGTAGGGTCGGTTGCACTTTGTTTAATCGCATTTCATTCCGACTCTTGCTGCCGCTGCCGCGAAAGTGTACGGAAAGTGTTTAAATGAAAAAACACACCCGGAACCGGGGCGACTATTTATTTTAATTGAGCCCGCCCCGGGAAGGCCGACACCCGTGAAAGAGGCTGCCAACCGATATGTTTAACTTGCGCCGGAACCGGTAGTTACTTTTTTGCGCTTGCTTCAACCAGCGACCGGCATATCGATACGTGGCCAGGACTAGCATCGGAACGAGGGGCAACGAAAAACTAATGATAATGAAAGAAAAACAATCCGCCGGCCACGAGCAGTCAACGACTCCTGGCTCGAGCGTGTCCGTTGGGAAAGTTGCTGCCCAGTTGATTGAACTTGACAATTCGCCTTCTCGATCTCCGCTCCGCGGCGGACAAGAAGAAGTGGACTTGAAACTCCTTTCCAGTTCGGTTTGCTTTGGCGCCTTCGATCCGTTTCACCGATCCACCGAAAAAGGACACCGGAGACGGTTTTTAATTAAAAATAAAATCCAGCCAGCCAGTTTGGAAGTTTTTCGCGCACACAACACAACTTTCATCTCGCCGTGGCCCAGTCTGTGGTGTGCCGTTTGGCCGTTATCCGATCACAAACAGCGAAGTGCAGCAACTAATTTATGTTCCCGCTTGCTCCCGGGCTGGGCACCATTCTGCGTTGGCCATCCATTGTGATTTGTGTAGTCGAGAAAATTGGTCTTCGAGACGGTATGACGTCACCGCGTCACACTCTCTCTGTCGCTCTCTTTAAATAGTGGACAATGGCGCCTTCGCTGGTCAATTTCAACCTTCCACGTCCACTTGGGCCAAGGATCCCTGGCTCGGCGACGAGTGATACGCGATCTATTGTGCCAGTTTGTTTGTTTGTGTCAATTTAAAAGTTTCGTCCGTTAATTGCACGTCCGCCGTCTGTCTGCTCGGTGTCCGTTTATTGAGTTCCCCTTTTTTTCGTGTGTGCCCCGCTAGTGAACAATCTGATGTGATTGGTGTGTATGAGTCATATCGAGTGTGTATTTTGTACCTTTATGTTATCCTCGTCGGTGTCTGTGGGCGTGTGACCCCCTCACGGTTGTCGCCCACATGTCGGGTCGCGTGTCCTGTGTGCCAGGCTCGCCGAGTCTCGTCGGAAGAATTTTAATTTCAATTAACTATCGATCTAATTGGATTGGATAATTTAATTTCATGGTGGGATAGATCGTTACGGGCCGCGCACAGGGGGCCTACGTTTGTTCCCTATTGACAGTTACTGCCGTGGCACCGCGGGGACCGCGTGGCGCATGGCGGACCCCATTTCACTAATTAAACTTGCGTTATTTGTGCTTATGTTTTATAATTTCTTTTAAAGCTTCAGCATTGCAAACGATAAACATACATAAGTGGGCAGTGTTTGCCGAGGTACCGTTTCCCGGAGTTTTCCACCCGGAAACTCCGGAGGATAAAACGAGAGCTGAGCGGAATTGAGGGTAAGAAAGAAAGTCGCTGTTTTCGCGAAGCTTCTGCAGTGCGCCGTTCGGTGTTTGAGCTGTGTAATTGACTGTGTCGGTTTGCACGAGCACCACTCACTAGCAGAAAGGTAAACCATTTTATAATTGACGTGTAGGTAGAGAGCAAGCACATGGTCCGGGCGTACCGATTGACGTGTGCGCAGTGACGCGGTGGCTACAGTTTTTCGCTACAGAAAGGCTAGCTTATTTGTGATCGAACAGAACATTAATCGTATGAGCCTGCGTCATTGTATTTTATTGTTTATCGTACTGTACCTCTGCAAAGTAAGGAAAATGAATAGAACGAAATAAATGGAACAAAACACACAATGAAGGCGCAGGATCGTAACGGAATTGGCCGGAATGTTCAGAACATCACAAGAGAACGTGAGAAAAAGGAACTCGCTGCAAAAGGGGCCAAACAGGCAGCGAAAGAAAGGAAAGGTTTGATAGCTTAAGCAAATAATAATAACTTACCCGCAAAGTGTACCGCTTATGGAATGGATCTTTCTCTCTCTGAATATTGGGTGATCCCTGATCAATGATCGCTACGACATCTTCTTCGACAGTGTTTTCGGAACCAAGGAAAGCGAACGGGAAGCTCGAATGAGGAACAGTTGAGAGGCTGCTGCCACGTTGCCCCGACGGAAGACGATCCGGCCGGCGGAACCAATGTTTGATGAGAACAGAATGTAATTTCTCTCTAGTCAAACGAAATGAAAGAAATAAAGTGAAATGAACCAAAAATCGGAGAAAAAAAAACTGAACGCAAAACTAAACCCAAATGAAATAAGTAGACGCAGACGCAGTGTGGTTTTGTAGTTTTTTTTTTCTGATGTGTGTGAAATTGATTATTATTCGCTCTTTCGTTTCGTTCGAGTTTTTTCACCGTTGATGCCCTTCACTTCACTTCAAAATGACTCCTTCACGCCGGGTTCGCCGGGTTCTCGCGCCCTTAATTTGCCTTGCCTCCTTGCGTGTCCCTGACTCCTCGTGCTCTCTCTCTCGCGCTTGCCGCCGTCGCCACTCGCTCAAGAGCCGTTCGTTTTCTGTGGTCGCCTTGCTGTCTTTTGTACCGGGGGGCCCCCCACGGTCGGGTGGACCCCGGCATTCCAATAAACATTTTTGCTGCTGCGGGGGAAAGGGGAATAATGCGGCGCGCGGGGGGCCATTTAAGGGGCGTGGGGGCGTGGCGGGAACTTGGTTGCCTGCTCGCTGGCAGGTGGCCGTCACAGAAAAGGAGAAATACATGCACCTTTCTCGACTTGTTTCACGCTTGTTTCGCGCTTGTTTTGTTTTTGGTTGCCTTTGTTTTGCTGTTCTGGTTTGTTTGTTTGCCTCTTTCTGCCATCTTTTACTAGCTAGCAATAATTGTAATAATCATCTTAATTCACAATTGTCAATTGTATTTGTTTCATTTGTTTGTTTATCCTTTCTCTTGCTCTTCGGTTCAGTTGTGTGGAGTTTTGCGTGACTTTTGACTTTGAGCTTCGGGAGCTCGGGTTTTGCTCTAGTTTTTGCGGTCGGGTTGTGGTTTGTCGCAAGAGTTTGTCGGGCCGATTGTGGTCAGGATCCGATTGGCATCCTTCTTTTGGCGCGCGCGTGCGCGCGTGTGTAATGGGGTGTGTACCATGCTGTTTGCCTTTGCTTTGGGATGTGGTTGTTTTAAACTTTACGTTATGTAGCATTAGAGTTTAGAGAAAATGGTTTGCTGTTTCTTAGTTTTTTTTCCTATGTTTGTTTTCCTTCCCGCGAATCCCGCGGCCGCAAGCTTGGTTCCTCACGCTAACCCTGCCGGCGACGACGGAGAGGAGAGGCGACGAAGAATGGCGCACCACCACCCAGCAGGGTGCCTCGCCTAGCGGTCTCTCGGTGTGCTTATCTATGTACCGGGTTACCGTGTGTCCGTTGTGCCCCTGTGTTTTTCCAATTGTTTATTCCACCTCCGGCCCGGGCGAAAGCTGGCGCTGGGAGTCCGGAGTCCGACGGTGGCGCCCCGTGCTATCAAATCAAACGCTTCCACCAAACACTCGGTGGCCCACCACTGCAGCCAGGGGTGCATGTGTGCGAGAGTGAGTGTTTCCGGCACTACGGCAGACTTGGCAAAGTTGTCATTGTTTTTGTTTCTGTTCATCTTCACCTTCGTTTGCAACGTACGAGCTCTGTTCGCTTTCCGTTCCCCATTCTGTTTGGGTTTCGGTTGTTGTCTCCTCTTCTTCCCTCTTTTTTTCATTTGCTTTGTTCAGTTATGATAAAAATTAATTTATAATAATTGTAATTTATTATCATAGTATTTTTAAATATTTGTTTTACTTTTTCCTTTCAATTATTTAATTTAAATTTCAATATAATTTATATTTAACTAAGATTTGTTTCTCTTTCTTCTTCTCTCGTCTCGCATTGTTTTTTTTCGCTTTCTCTCTTCCGTCTTCCTTCCGTCCTTCATTTCATGTCGGGCTGCGTGTCTAAATGTTTCTCTCGTTTTGCGCTTCCGCTTTCGGTGTTTTTTTTGCATCTCTTGGTAGCATTCTCCCTCCAAGTTCTGCTGCCAATTTCCAGTTTATTTTATCTATTTCTCCAGCATCGGAGGCATCGGCTGGTGCACTACACTGCTCCGGCGTTTTCCTGTCCACCGTCCGACCTCCTTGCTGCCTGCTTGTTGCTTGTTGTCTCCTGCGGCTTCTTCTGCTTCGTCTCACATAATAGTTATATATTTATAATATGTTACAAGTGTGATTTTTCTTCGAGTGTTACACAGACGCTGGGGCGCTGTGTTTTCCATTTTTTTTTTCTTTGCTTATTAATTTGGTTGAGTTCCATGAATTGAATTGTGTTTGTGGTAGCGTTAAGTTCTCTTAAAATAACGTGAAATTGTGTGTGTTTGTGTCAGGCTGACAGGTTGGTTGTGAATAATTATTTTCTGTTTGTTCGGCTTCTTCGGCTTCTCCATTCGGCCTCCATCCAGGCCAACGTTTTTCGTTCCGCGGCTGGAATATGGATTCGCTGGTGTGCGCCACGTGCCGCCTTTGGGGGACCATCTCGGGGATACTCGGGGGGGTTTCTCGCGCGTCTTCTGCCGCCGCCGCACACAGCTACCCATCGTTTCCGCAAAATCGTGTAAAATCATCCAAAGTTTCATCTTCGGGTTTCTAACTTTTTCTGGCGTTTTTTCCTCATTTTAATTAGTTTTATTAATATGTTCACCGTCCTTGCTGGCCACCGCACGCACGTCGTGCTGCTCGCCCTAATGTTTATTGATTTCGTTTCCTGTGTACAGGGGTACAGCTTTAAAGGTATCGGCCCTCTGTGGGTGCGTGCGTGTCTGTGTTTGTGTGCTCTATATATGCAGTTGATGGGGTTCGAAGTGCTGGCGTACCGCGTACGCGCGGGAGTGCCGGAAGTGGGTGACGGAATGAAGGAAACGATCGAGAAATGGGTGCCAGCTCCCTAGTCTGCTTAGGAATGGGTTTGCGGGTTGGGTACGTTCCTTATGTCTTACCCTATAATACCAGGCGTCCGTAAGGGTGATTCGACTATTAATGATGCCATTGATTTAGAAGATGCCACGAATGCCACTTGTCCGCCGGTGTGCGACCGACACGGCGACGGCGACGGCGGCGACACTCCGGCACCGGCGGTCGGTTTGCCACATTCATTTATTTATTTAATTATATGGCCGATTGTGCCAAACTTTGGGGCGTTTCCACACACGGTTCCTTCGTAGCACACTTTCGCCCAAAGCCACACCTGCTCCCCTATTCACCTCTCTCTCTCCCTTTCTCTCTGTCGCTCTCTCTGTCGCTATCTCGTTCGCCCTCTTTCGCCATGTCTCTAATAACAATTATTGCGTTTTCACCTTCCAGTTTTTCTTAATATTTTCTCCATATCTATTTCATACAAACATCAAGTTTTCGAATTTGGGAAAAATTCAATTACTATAATAAATTGTTGTGTGTATGTGATTTCTTGTTTTTTTTTTGTTTCTTTTTATATCTTAGTTTTGTTCAGCTTGCTGCACAGTGGGCAGCTGCTTATCATTGTATTTTGTTTTCTTCTTCTTCTTCTTCTATTTCTTCCTGTTCTCTCGCTCTAGCTCGCTCGTGTAAAAGGAAACAGCAATAGAAACGAAGAAGAAACAGTAAAAGTAACTGTGACGATTAAAAGTGGTAAAATCTCATATTTATATGATGCTGCTGCTGCTACTGCTGTTTTCTTGCAGCCCCGATTCGGCCTCGGTTTGTAGTTTTTTCTTTAATTAGTTTTTGTTGGTTTTTCACTACGCGGCACGGCAGCTTCGTGTGTCTACTTGCGCCGCTGCTTGGTGCCATGGGGTTGCAAAAAGTGGTTCTTCGGCACCATCCACCACGGTGCGGCGCGGGATTGAACGCGCCCCCGACGACGCTCGGGGTGGATTTCGGTTGTTTAGTTGCTGTGTGTAAGTGTTTTTGTTTGTTGTTGTTTTGGGTTCAAGATCTACTTCATTTCATTGCTCCATTGGTTGCCCGTCCACGCATACGCACGTCGTCCTGTAAACAGTGCCATCCTCAGTGGTTTCATTTTCTCTGCTCAGCTCTTCATTTTTGTCTCCTCAATTTGTCTTTAATAAATATATATATTTATATGTATATATATATATTTATATATATATACCTAAGACCACTAGCTTCATTTGTTTCACATTATAAAAAAAGTTACATTATTCTTAATATGCTTGTAGCAAACATAATAATTGTTTAATTATTGTTTAGTGTGTGCTGTGTTTTTGCGTCGGCTATCAGTCATCGTCGTCGTCGATCGGTCATTCGTCCTAGGTCCTTGCGTTGAACAGCCAGCCCATTGCGTCAATTAGCCCGCCGTCTCGATGCCTAATGCGATTCGATGCCGTGTAAGGCGACTTTTCTTGGACACCTGGCTGTCTGTCTGTCTGTTTGTCTGTTTTGGGTTTTCTCGTCCGCTAGTTCCACGAGTGCTGTCGTCCCGGTGTTGTGTGCTTTCCTTTTCGTTAAAGTATGGTAGATTTTTGGTTCTTTCGAGTTTTGGTTTCAACTCCACTGCACCTTCTTTTCGCTAAGTATTTGTTCCTTCCTGTTGCCCAGGCCTGTCAGCAGGCGGGCCTGGGCCGACCTGGGCCTGCCTGGGCCGACACCTCCAATTGGCTCAAATTCAAAAAGACGTTAAGTAAATAGTAATTATCCATAATAACAAAGTTGGTTTTCCATGAAACAAATTGTTCGTGTAGCTCATAGTTGTAAACAATGAAGTAATATTTTTTCCTTAAAATACGTGTTTGTGTGTGTGGGTTTGTTTTTTTTGTTGGTTTTTCTCGCCTCTCTGTCTCTCTTTTTAGCTTAGTATATCGAGTTGTGTAATATTTCTGCTTCTTCACTTTCTCGACACGTTCGCCCCCTACAGTGTCACCGCGCTGTGTTCTTCACGCTCCATCCTTCCCTATCGCTAATTGCCTTCGTTTGGTGATAAGTGTAGCATGCGCTGTCATTCGCTGGCTGTCTGAGGGGACACGGACGGGCACAACATAAATGGGATCATCCCGGAGAAGCAACGCGCTGCCGACGGACGGCGTTGCTAACGGTGGTCACTGCGGTTGCCGCTTCCTCTGCCTCGGACACCGTCGACCGTATCAACGTATCAACGGCAACATAAACATTGGATGGAAAATAGAAAAAAATAACAACAACCACCACCAGTCCTATCACTCCAACACGGCGTGGTTCCTGGCGTCCGGGATTTTAGCGTTGCATACCGCAAACTATTCGCAAACTGTTTCTTTTTTTTTGCTGTAGCTCACAACAATCTTTCTTTGTTTACCCTGGTATGCGCGGCCATAATTGGCTCGTTCCGACCCGTTCTAACTATCCACCGTGGCCCGCTGATGATGGTTCACTTATTGTCGCCGTCAGCCACCAGGCGTCTCCACCAGGCTTCTGGGCCATAAGCCAACCAACCAAAAGGGCCAAATAAAATGGCACGCAAAAAAAAACGACTGCAAACGGCACAGCATGTCACAGCATGGCCATGGCCGACAATTTTGTGACAATTTCGTCGCGCGGCCACCGCTTTAATCGACCATCGCTCCGAGTACTACACATGTAATGCTCCACCTGGTGCTGGCAGTTTGTGGGGTAGTTTAAATGTTAAAAAACGGACACAAGTCCGCGAGTGCGTGCCATACCGCCCTCGGAGCAGGCCCTCGGTGTCAAACAATTCTGGTAAATGATACTGCGATTTTTTTTTGCTACTCAAAAATGTGACGCAGAGCGCACATAAAGTGGCTTCTTTTTGTCCGCTTCCCCCGAAAAGTTCTCACCAACACACGGAGTTCCTGCGGCGAGCACCGGCACCAGAGGTTAATTAGTGTAGCCACGGCTCATTATCTTTCCATTATGCGGGGTTTCTGTCGGTCGCTTTTTTTCATAGGCAAATTGTCAGCAGCAAAGCGCATCCTGATTGCATCATCGTAAAATGCATCGTAAAGTGACCGCACGTGTGTGAGAGAGAGAGAGAAAAAAAGAGTTCCAGAAGAAGAAAGATATTGTTTGCTGACAATCGATAGTATAGGAACACTCGCGTGCGAGTTTTTGTGAGGGGTCATTATCGTGAATTTACAATTTTTTTCTCGTTGAATACGATGCAGAAGAGCTCGCAGCATCGAGCCCCCGGGTGTCCGATAGGCAGCATATTTTTGAAGCCACCGCTCGCGTTCTCATTTTACAAACCCCTGCCATCTGGTGCTGATCGTGTTGCCGTTGGCCACCGCTGCTGCTGCGTTGTTGATCGTTGACGTCCGCTGTAGTTGTTGATGTTGTTGTTGTTGGCTACTGTTGTTTGCTTCTCCCGCGACCTCCCTCTACGTCGAGCTGTCCGTGTCCTGTCGTGCGCATTACCACCCCCCTCATTGCCAGCCAGCTGCTAACGCCATCAAACCCCGGTCCAAAGTACTAGCGATGGTGATCAAATATTGCTTAGTTTATTTCAATGGTAGCCATTGGTAAACGCCGCTGGAATTAGCTGGCCCTGGGAATTGGAAAAGAAGAGGGAAAAATCGGAAAGAAAAAGGAAAATGGTGAGCAATAATGGTACATGAAAGCGGACAGGAAATTGATTCGGATTCGGCGCTTGGAACGGGCACACTGTGAAATTAACCCGCTGAGCTGAGTCTGATAGATACTTCTACCATTTGCTTTTTGTTTTAAATGTTGTTTACTGTTAGCTTTCGTCAGATAGACAAGGGGTAATTTCATAACTATCTATAAAACGATAACTATCTGAGTAGATTTTTTATGGTTTTCTTGGGGCTTGTAACTTTAGTATATTGTTTGAAATTTTTTGCAGTATTAGACAAACGTTTTGTCGTTGGTTTTTTTAAGGTACCATAAATAGTCCATTGTAGTCAAGTAGGTGGCTCACCCGTAGAGGATTCGCCTGTGCTGCACCGATTCATCGGTTTCGGATGCGAAAGACGTCAGTTTTGAGCCCTAATACTACTGTGGCTAAATAATAACGATAATTTTCTTATATCCCTCAAAGTAGTCTTCAACAGATACAGTTGTGTCAACGTTATTTTTTCTAGTTTTCAAAAAGTGCTGCAAAGTTTTCTTCCGGTGTAGTCTTCAATACGTTCTTCGTCTCACTTTCAAGTTTCGAACTGTCAATTTACGATTTTGGAGCACCAATTCATTAATTTTACTGATGCGTATTTATCAATTGATGTTGATGGTGGTCCTGGCCGTCGTGTCTCGTCTGCTCAATGGTAAAATCTTGTTTCCAATCGAGATTGCTCACCGAAAACCTTTTGCAACATTTTTAATCCTGTTTGGCAGCAGAAATTTCATTTCACACGCAAAACTTAATGGAACTGGCGTTGTGGAATGGCTTTTAATATTATGAAAAACGAAGAATTCACCTTAACTGTTTACTAAATTTCCCCGAATCGCAAACACTAATTAGTATTTTTGGTTACAAGTCCAAAATCAAAATTTCCTTTACTTTCTGGCCACAGAGTTTTTGGCATAAACATATTAACTGAAATTTGAAATTGAAATTAAAATTTACTTTGCCTAAATTGTCTAAATTTCTCTTTTCTGCTTGGTTCCGATTTGTTCAACTCTTACTTTAGGTCTTAGTAACTGTTACTTTCTTATTGATATCCTAATCGGCTATTGGATGGGTGCTACTTTCTTTACTCGGTCATCGGATTGATCATTCAACAGCGGCCAGAACAGGACAGTTTCGGGATGGGCAGCACTTACCGGACTGTAGTTTAACGGGGCACGACTGACGGCGATCGCCGGGAATCCGGATGGTTGCGGGCTGGTCGCTTGAACGTATCCTACGCTGTCGGCCGCGCTCGAGCTGTACATGTCGATCGTCGGCCCGGGCGAGTTGGCGTTCGGGAAGCCGGCCGCGGTCCGGGTGGTGGTGGTGTGTGGCGACGCTGGCGGTCCGAATCCTTGCGCGGCGGCTGCGGCGGCGGCCTGATAATTGTTCATCACTGTGTGGAGCACAGAAAAACGGCAAATTCAGGCACTCCGTTCGAGCAGCTGGTTCGAGCTCTTCCAACCACAACTTACCCGAAAGGGCCTGCGTCAGCAGCGGTGTGTTGTTGTTTGGTGTCAACTGTCCATTTGTGATGTCAACTGTAAGGGTGGGTGTGTGTGGTTGGGAAAGAAGAGCAAAAACAGAGAAAAGACCGATTGGATTAGTAAACCCGTTTTCTGGGTGGCAAACGCGTGAAGCATTGTCAAACGCGGCATCGAGCCTCTAAAACGCAGTGATCATCAGCAAATTGGTAATAAGATAAGGAAAGTAGAAAACGAAGTTGACTTAAAGCAGTTCTAAGGTGGGACTTGGGACGAAATGAGTATCGAACGGGGCCCCGTTGGGGCGCCGCCACGATCCGCGTTTCCCAAAACCAAAGACCGGGACCGACCGAGTCCGGGGTGTTGGAGCAGGCGTAAAGCAAATGAGTCGTCAGCGTCATCACGCCCTCCTTGGTGTGCCCTACAAGGATTCATGTTTTGTGTTTTCATCCCGCGTTGCCCTACGATTGCCATTTTATCCTTACGCTCATCCCTGATCCCTTACGCTCCCGGTTCAGCATCTTAAACTCTAGCTGTGGCCGTGTGACTCGTGTCTCGTGTTGCTAGCGGAAGTTGAGGGAAAACGGGTGAAGAACGAACGCTAGTGTGTCTCTGTGTGTGTCGTGTTACGGGTTACGGTCTGAAACTAAAAACTAGCTAAATCCGGGCGACCGGGCGACGGTTCTGTGAAGTCTAACGGAATCGCCTCAGACCGTGCTGGCGCCAACGCGGTTACGCGCACTCTCTATTTAACCTACTGGAGCGCCCGTTGGGGTGTCCAATTAAACATTATTTACAGTCGGGGGCCCGAGGAATTTTATCAATCCAGCAAATCGCGGCAGGACCTTCGGCGACAACACGAGGACGACAACGACGGTGACGGTGACGATGGCGACGGCAACAAACGACAAACGCTTCGGTGCGTAATTATTATCAGTCCGGGTGTCTGCTCTCTCTCTCTCTCTTTTGTACGATCTTGGCGATTAGTTTCACATTTGTTTTTCCACGTGCCGTGCCGGGAGAAAAAATCGTTTTCCAATCCCGGGTCTCGGCTACTCTGTAAAAAAAAGCGGGCGACAAACTTGGTCCTGGCCGCCGATTGCTCGGCGGGCGACAGCGAAAAATCTTTGGCTCCGGCGTGCGGCGTGAGTTTGTTTTTTGTTTGTCGGAAAAGTGAACTTCGGGCAGAGAGAGTGAGAGAGGCAGCACCGGGTATTTATGGGAGGAAAATATCACCCTGACCACCACCCAAGACCCCGGGCGCCGGGCGCCGGGAAATTGAGCAAAGAAAATAGTCATACTTTGGGAAATCGGCAAATAACAACAGACCGGTGGCGCCGGGAAACTTTTGCCCGTGTCTGCGTCTTGCGCGGCGCAAATGCAACACGCACCGTGTTGCCTCGCGCGCTGGTGTGTATGTGGCCCCTAAGTTTGCCTTTGATCGTGCAGGAGTTCTGCCGCCAGGACACACACAGTCGGAAGCTGTACCCCGGGTGGGACTGGCGCCCGCTGCCACCCACTGCACGGGAGGGAAATTATTTTAATATACTTAATGTAATGCGTTTACTGCTCATTGGCTACACCCGGAGTTCTGGCTGATGACTTTTCCGGTGTTGCGCACAGGGGGACGGGGACCGGGGGGGGGGGGCCCGGGCCACGGCCCGTTGTACGGTGACAACACTCAGTACCGTCCACCGGGGCTCGCTCCATGGGCATCGCTTTTATTGTGTTGTGCGGAAAGTGCACCATAAATTAGCTGGTGGAAAAAGTTTTTCCGTTTCCCGGCCCCTGGTGGTGCCGGGAGAATCCGGCTGGTCGTGTTTTTCTTTTTTACCGCGATTTTCGCCGTTCACGAACGTTTGTTAGTTTTTCATTTGCCGGGCTGCCCAAAGTGTGCGCGGTCAAAAACCTCGAAAGAACTCGAACACCGAGCGTATCGAGAGTTGAATTAATTTTTCTTCCTCATCTCGGCGAGTTTTCCGAATTTGTTTTTGGTGTTTTGGTTTTTTCAGCCTCTCTCTGGCCGTTGGATCATTTGCAAGCGTTTACCGTCCCGGTGTGGCTGGTAATCAGTTTCGGGATCGCGGCATTTTTGGGGGGGAAATAAAAGTTAGTGAAACAGCTGAAAGGTACGATGTGTCGTGGTAATGCCAGCGAGCGATCATTAAAAACACGGCCCGAAACAACGCGATTGGCACCCTGTCACGAATCACAGGGCGCAAAAGGCGGACCACTGACATTTCGATTAAAAAATCGCCAACCCAACGTTGGAACACAGAGCGAAACCTGGGAAGTTGGCAGCCCATTTGAAGTTTTCCTTGAGTCGCCATCAACAAGGCACGCGCGTGGTGTCACCGTGATGGGGTGGCCCGAGTCACGCGACGGACTCCACTCGCCGAGAACGTGGCACCTGGGCACTAGCTGCAAACGGAGGAGCTGTCGCTATCTGTCGCCGTCGTCGCCGTTGTTGTTGGTGTCGATGTCGACGTGAGGCGATTGGCTGGATCGAGGGGTGAAGTTGTCCGAACCCATCCCTAGTCGTAGGAAAAGTAGAAAAAAACAGCTCTCGGTTGGCTCTAGCTCTAGCACTAGCTACTAACTGCACGGGGGTGGTAGGTCTTACAGTAGGTAGCTAGAACCAAACTCCTACAGTTGATGTAGTGGGGCGGGTGCTCGATGCTCTCGATCACTGCACGGGAGAAGTAGGCGGTGGTGGTTGTAACAGTAGTAAACTAGATACGAGAACTCGGAACGGAAACGTTAAACGCCAAACGCAAAACGAAACTCCCTACCACGCTAAGGGTGCTCTCGACTGTCGGGTTTTTGTTTGTTAACTTATTTACTGTAGCTATAATTAGAGACCTACTACTGGTTCGCTCCGCCAGTGCGACCACTGACCGGAACCGGATATCTACAGACAGATAGAGAGAAAGAGAGAGAGAGAGAAGGATAGAAAGAGGGGGAGAGAGACCTTCACCGCGGTTCACGGTGAAGTGAAGCGGTTTCTGGTGTCACCCTGTAATCGATCCAATCGTTAAAGACAGCACCGAAGGATCGGTGACGGGTTGTGGACGAACAAGGCGACGAGACACATTTGCTTCATCCATTGACACCCAACTGTACACTACTCTCTCGGTTGCCGGTCGGTTTTTGGATCGGTTTTGGGAAAATTTTATTGGCTCGATCGTCTGTTTCCGGGGTCGTCTGTGTTAGAAGGGCTTAGAAACGATTTCCATCAAACGGTAGAAAAAACGGAACGTGAACAACACCACACACGCTAATCGAAACTTCTCTTTTTAGTTATGTAGTAACCAAACGGAACTCTGTCTAGTCTGCGGAGAACTCTAGTCTAGAGTAGTAAATTGGAACATGATCAACTTTATGGCGTTACGCTACGAATGAAATGCTATTCTAATGCTGGGTTGATGAATGGTTACTGTTGTCCCATTGGGATGTGTGTGTGCGTGTGTTAGGTGGAGACAGACAGACAGAGAGAAAGCGAGAGAGAGAAAGAGAAAAAAAGCCTAAACAAAGTAACAAGAGTTCTTAAGGCGCTCGCCAAAGGTTGGCGAATTTGGGCATTTTTTAATGATAATTGAAAATTTAGTTCGACAAAGTCGAGGATCAAACTCCACACACACAGACACACGTCAAAATACAAACACACAAAGGCACACATTGTAACGCAATAGATGAGATAAGGCTGCACTATGGGGGAAAGGCGGTCATAAGTCAATTTCAAAAACTGGGGTTTTAGTCATACTAGCCTAAAGTAGATAAGTTATCTATGGCAAATCCGAATTTTAAGCCTTCCATGTTGTGTAGATTCCAAGAATTCACCTCTCAAAGTCAAAAGAATGATAAAAATGGCTCTTTGAAAGCAACTTTTATCAGCTACTTTGACGCGATCGTTAGTACAGTTTTGCATCGGTAATGTTCCCAAATTATTCATCATTCGAAAGGTTATTTTTCCTTCTTTGATATGAAATAATAAAACGTTTATGTTTTGCATTGCCAGTACATTTTTATCGGGAATTACTATAAAAAGCTAGCAAAAAATGCAGTTTATCAACTTTGGTAATGCAGCAAAATTTTGGCGCGCCTTGGTGCAACTAAAGTAGGCGTTACGATCAAAGTTTATGCATATGGAGGCGCTGGTCTTTTTCAGTGACCCGAAAAATAATTGCTTCAAAATTCCCACAAACGGAATGGGTAAAGCTCCTTGACCATTGCATATCTTTTTTAAACTCACAAGGCATTCGATTTGTAGCAGAAATTGGATATTTGCTTTTACGGTAGTGTTTTAAATGTTTGTGGTGTAATGCAGATTGCATACTTAAGGCGTTTAAAAACCCTAAAATAACAAAAAAATACTGGAACGCGTGGAAGATTTGTTATACTGGAACGCGTGTATTGCACATAAAAAGTTGAATTTAATCAAAATACATGCAAATAAACCAAAAACGTAGAAAAAAGTCCATAGATTCTTCCTAAAAACAAAGATGTCCGCCTTTCCCATACAAATTCCCCACTGTGCGGCTGGTTGGTGTTCTAGGCTAATGACAGAGTGTTGTATGTGTGTTTTGGTGTGTAATCATGTGGTTTTTTCTTGTATTGTCTGTGTTAAAACTAGTAAACGGCAAAGTAAACTCGAAAAGTCACGCTCACACACCGCAAATGGTACGCAAAGGGGTGTTGTTATGTACGAAGAAACTATGGACGGGAAACACGCCCGCTCGTTGGCTACGTTTTTTAACGATGGATTGACCTATCAAGAAACGATCGGCGCCGTTTGCTAACGCCGTCGCACACGCTCTATTCTAGGTTAAAGGAAAACTCTCGCTACTACGGTAGTAAATCCACTCCACACAAAATCTGACAGGCGGACTATTTTCTTTGCTAGAGGCGACTAACTGCAGGACTCTACGCGCAATCCCGGTCCGGGACGAACACACACAAACACACACAGATAAAACACTCGCACGCACTAACTGCGCACCGTTTCGCTATCCATAAATACTGAAACGGCGCCACGCGGGGCTCCCGGACCGGATGCGCCAGGATACTTTCGCTTGCCGAGGGCTTACAGGTGCCCGCGCTAGGCTGCATTCGATACGACCCGTTAAAATGATTGATTCGGGATCTCAAAAGCACTATCTGGAGGTGGAGTGTGTATGTCTATCAACACTTACGAGGTACGGGCACTCTGTCCGCGCTCTGTCTCTCTTATCGCTTATCGTCACCTGAGAACCGAGCGCGCTTCTTCGCCTGAATCGGTGTGGAAACTTCTAACATTGATTAAAAGTTGGGGTTGTTTTTTCCCCTTTTTTTCGGTGGCTTAGTCCTTCGAACACGCTGCAGAACGTCGGCCCATCGGAATTGCTTTCGGTACATTTGGTTTCTGTTTCTTCCATCTGTGTGTTTTCGTGGTCGTGACAACTCCTCCCTCGGGATGCTGCAGCTTTTTATTTTTCCGGCTTTGCTGTGTTTGTGTTGCTCTTTCAGCAATTGATTTGTTGATGCACATCGCAATCGCAACCCAAACAACTCGTCAACCAAACCGGGGCTGTCGAAACGTTCCCCAAAACTATACTTTTTAACCCACGAACGAGCGTTCTCGAGAAGCAAAACAAAAAAGAAAAATCGGCACATCAAACGTCATCCGGCACGTCAAACATTTTCCGCAGCCAAACAGAACAGAAAGGGGAAAAATAAAACACCGCGCGGCACTAGCGGCAAAAGTTTTCGCTCGAATCAAAGAGCTCCGCCCGGGTTGACAGAGCGGGGCAAAGCGAACCAGCAAACCGGTAGCAGCCATCGATTTCACCGATGACTTGATGTCAATTTTGATTCCGGTTTGTGTGTTGCGTTATTGTGGGCCCGTGTTGTGCCAAGTTTGCCTTTTGCTCGGTCGGGCACAAAGTAGGCCCCGGCCTGGGTGAGTTTGATCTCGCCGCCGACAACGGCGTGCCGACAGTGCCAATCACGCGGGAAGGATAACCGGAAACCCGATAGTGCGACGGGCACATTTTGGGGTGTCCATTTTCTTGCTCAAAAAAATAATAGTTGAAACACGCTTCTTCCGGGCAGAACCGCTGTCTGCCCGAACGCATCTTCAACTTTCGCGAAGGAACTGAAAATCATCAACCCCTCGTGCCTGACGTGCATTGTTGGCAAAGGTTGTGCCGTCGTGAAGAGTGAACTGGAACACACTGTGCCCAGGAAGTTCGGACGTAAGTAAAATCGGAGGTTCGGAAGTTGGAGGTTGGATGTCTGACAAGCCGTGTCTGCCTCATTCTTTGGAAAGCAAATGGAAGGTCCTTTAATAATATTATTTTTAGCGCTGCGAGATTCACCTTAGGCAGAGGCAGTGTCCTTTGGGCATTTAATGGTGCTTCATGTGGATTAAGAAATGGGTTCCACCAAGACACAACCCTCACCGGTTGCCGGTTGCAGCCGAATCGTATCCGTTACGGGGTTCCTCTCGAGAAAGTGAATCAGTTTCACCGCCCAACCCAACGCTCCTTCATTACATTAATGATCTCCTGCCGTGTGCAGGAGACTAAGACTTCCCTTTCCGAGTGTGGTGGAAAAATCATCGAACGTTCCGCGCCCGGTCGGTTGAAAAGTAATCGGATTCCAGCGTGAGAAATCCCGTAAATCCCGTGGCGGTGGCGGAAAACTTCGCCGATGCACGGGTGGAAAATTTATCTTATCGGGGTGGCAAAACTTTGCCACCCCCAGCGGGGAGCCCCGGCAGGTGAGCGGATGAAGAAGCAGCCGGTGGCATCAATATTTCATCGAAAACTCTCGCCGTAATTACACGACGACGCGGCGCGCATCTTGTGCAATACGCCGTCCCATATTTCATTTCGGCTCCGGTGCCCGCGCCGGGTTGGCGGTGGAGCTCCAGCTCCCGCACCAACACCCGGTCCAAAAATGCAAATTCCGCACTCGGCGCAGTGATGTAACATTCCGCCGGGAGCGCCAAGGATTTTAATGAAACACTCTTTTTCCATCGAATCGGTGTGAGGTAACCGTTACGCCGTTACGTAACCGACCTTTCAGGCTGGGTGAGTTTCCACCCGGCACCAGCACACCGATACGGTTCCACTGGCTGTCAATTATGCCATCGGTCGCTCCGGTACATCATATTGAGTTTGAGATGCCCTTCACGGTTTGCCGGGAACGGTCTTGTCTTTAACCGACACTTGGGCCGGCTAAGTTTGGGTGAAACTTCCGTCGGAAAATTGGGACACACGCACCCCGAGCAAGGTTGATTGTATGTTTCGGTCAGCCCCTGAGGGCGTCCCGTTTTGTTTCACCATCATCATGTTCATGACAACATCAGTGAAGTGAATCATCGATTGCACCAACGAGAAAAAAAAACGAAGGATACGAAACAAACCAATCACATCCGGCCACCAATCCTCGAGGGAACCCCTTGTCATTTTGCATAAGACGGAAAAGAGTCGGAGATGAGAAGAAAAAAAGATTGTTTGAAACAATCCGGCTCCGGGTGGGTAAAAATATTAAGTGTCAACAATAATCTTGGACAGCATAAACGTGGGTATGACAGATTTTTGGTCACCCTTCGGGTACACCATTTATGTGACCCGACTGGACCCTCTTCCCCGGCTATTAGCGATGACAGGGCCGAGGGCCCTTTTTTGTCTGCTTTTCTGGCCCCTACCGTTTTTGTCTCTAATATTGTGTACCGCGGAAGGGTTTTGCTTAGGTTTTTGTATGTCGTGTATCGTACAAAAAATCCGAAACGCTTCCCGAAACGTTTCAATTTCGAGCCTACCGGAAAAAAGCATGTCACCCGTTTAACGGTAACTTTATTAAGGAGCCAAGTGGCGAGCCCTTACGGCCTCTTCTCTGCGTGTATGTGTCACCGATTAAATGTGGCGTCGGGTGGCTAGCGTTGCGCAATCGGACTCCGGCCAGAGGTGGGCCGGGTTGCGCAAGGAGTCTCGACTTCTTGATCCTTGCCCGCGCGACCGAACGGTGCGGTGGTGTGGATAGTAATTAGGAGGATTCGGGATAAGTGTCAATGTTTGAACAAGGGTTACGCCGCTTTTCGGACCCGGATCCGGACCACCACACACGGGGCCGGTGGCTGACGAAGGCCGTTTGTCACGGTTGGCCGTGTGGTTCTAATGACATTTTTGCGACACATGTCGTAATCAGTCAGCCCGGGCGCCTGGGACCGTCCGGAACCCGCCCCGGTTCGGTGTCAAAATTTGATTCATCACACACGCCCGGTTAAGAGGAATCCGCCGATCCGCCTGACGCCATTAGTGACGAAGCTCGAGCGGCTGACATTTAACGGGAAAAGTGTCACATACGCGGCTTCGCTGACAGCGCCGAGCGACACCCGGTTTGGACCCGTGTTTCCCCGGCACGTTCCGGCCCGCCGTTTCCGCCGGGCTTCAGGGGGTTCATTAAATGCCACCGTCGATTGGCTAATTCCCGTCCCGAAGGACACTCGGGAAGGAACTACTTCAGACCGACCGACCGGAGTGGCTCGGCGCGCTCTGTAACGCTCGCTTACAGTGCCTGACATTTTATGGAAAAAGACAATACGTTTAACTAATTAACTTTTCGAGGCGACTTTCAAACATCCAACATCCGAACCGAACATTAAACACACACCAAAGATTAAGGGTGACCCCGCTGCCGGGAAGTGAAAACTCGCCTGACTCGCAGTTGTTGTGCTGTTTAAAAATTTCATTTTAATCCGTGCTCTAAATGTTGGGCTGCGCGCTATCTGCCTCTCTCCCTCTCTCATCATCGTTCTTTTCGGCGAAGCGGTTTGTGACATGTTCGGTTTACTGTGTTTACTATTGTTTCAGTTAATGCTCTGCGCATGCTGGTGTGTGCGTGTTTTTGTTTTCTGACTATTTATGTCATTCTCTGTCGTGTTTTTCTCTTTCTGGACAAGCGGCAAAGCGACGGTGGATGCGGATATTGTTTAGTAGTTTGTTTATAGTAGCTTCAATGTTAGCAAAAGCGGTCCGATAGAAGAACGTTCTCGGGGACGACGACAAAAGTGCTCGCTGTTTCGACTGTATTTTGGCTGTTTTAAATTCTGACACATCCTGTCGGCATGTTTTGGTAATTGTTTTGTTTTGTTTTTAGCTTTCAATATATGTTTTAAAATATCATCCTCCGTCCATTTCGCTTATGTTTGCACTGGATTGCGCATTAAAAGACATCGCTCAAAGCTGTGATGTAATTTGTTACAGTAATAATACTTTAGTGCGTTTTTGCGTTTTTGGCTTCATTTTGGCATCGTTTGGAGTATACACGAGCACTTGTAGTAGGTTGTGTGTTCCGCGGGACACGCGGATAAATAGATTTAGCTAACGAACGTTTAAAATTAACCACACATTGACTCCTCCAAGGGATGCTCCTCCTTTACTTCACTCCGGCCACCAAGACACTCGGAAATCGCTCCCACCGTGTTTCGGCCACCCGACCCCCGGAAGCCAAGAGGCCACTGTGAAATCATGCATTTGAATCCTTGACCGCGGCCAAACCAACCGGAAGTGAACGAAACACCGCAAACAACGCAACGCAAAGCCATGTCGGGGGTCCTTGTCGAGTAATCAAAAGCACACGCCGTGACGGTGGCCGTGGGAAATCTTTGGCACATCATAAAGTTACACCCGATTTTTTTGGGGTTCGGGTGTGTGAATTTTTCACATTTCCCCAATTAGCTTCCCATTAGCTGGGTGAATGGGTTTGCTGCCCGGTAATGGATCGTGGTTCAATTTATGCAAAAGCAAGAACCGGTCGGGAAATTAACCAAACCACACACACCCCGAAACCGGAGTGACCGGACCGGACAACGTGTAATGGTGCACGGTGCAGGAACGGTTCAAGTGGCACCGCTCGGCGTAAGGCTTAGCGGTGGCTATGCATTAATGATCCTCCGGGCTCCGGGCAGTGGGGCTTCTGTTGGGGCCGTTCTGATGACTCTTCAAATATTTCTTTCTCAACAAGGACGGCTCTCTGGTTCTCTCTCTCTCTCTCTCTCTCTTCACGAACCAACGATTGGAGCGGAATTTTTGCACGACTTTTCGCGTCCGCAAAAATCCCAATGGCCCCTCTGATGTCGGTGGCCAGGTTTCTGTGTGTGCGCGTGTATGCGTGTGCTGGGAAATTTATTCATTTATTCATCATTTTCATTTATTCACACCGATGGATTTGCAAACGGTTTGTTGTGTTTCGTTCTGGTTCTGTTGATTCGACCGTAAGTATTGCGATTACTGCCCGACCGCGCGCGTCTGCTGTCGTCGTGTTCGCGTTTCTTTCTTGTTTTTTTGTTGTTTGCTTTTTTGTTGCCTATTGGTTTGCCCCGGTTTGTGAGGGATTTTAAAAATTTCATTTTCACGCATTACTCTGGGGCTCTTCTTTGATTTTGCGGCCAACGCGAAACCGCGCCACGGTTTGTTGCGTGGTTTGCGTTTTTTGTTTGCACCATTTCAGGTTTCTGGTTCGCTACGATCAATGTGTTTGTGGTTTTTTTGTTCTCTTCCTCCGAAGAACAACACCATTCTATTCTTGCCTACCGGGTGCTATCGATTGTTTTCCGTTCGTTCTGGGCCCTATTTAGTGTGTTTCAAATCAATCGCAAACATTTTCACAACACTTGCTCCGATTGCAACCCACGTGGCGGCTGCGACCGTGATCAACGTTTCTTTCGCATTTTTCCGAGGTGGACAAGTCAACGATGCCATGCTGTTGGGCAATGAACCCGGGACCGGAGTGTGTTTCGTGTTGATGTATGTGTGCGTGGCAGTTGGAGTATAGGACCGGGTGGAAGTGGAGAAACGAGCCCCCCATCTGGACACTCGGTGTCGGGAAGGTGCGCCACCTAATGAAACGTCAAGCCCCGACCCACCGACCGACGCCAATCTCGAGGTCCTTGACGGTCCACCCGCCTGACAATCGAAGCCATTGTTGATGATGCTGTTTATGGGCGCAAAATAAACGCGGCGCGATGGCTGCGCGATAAGTATTAACGTTCCAATTAATTTGTGCGGCACACGTGTGCGTGCGGTGCGGTCATTCGGACGTGACCGTGCGGTGTTTGGATCACTCCAAAAATCCCGGTGAATTATTTCGCCCTAAATCAGACACTCCCGCGGCCCGTCGCGTCCCGTCCCGTTTCCTGTGGCACGATGTCACACACGGACCGGACTTCCGGACGAACACACGTGTGGCCACCGAAAATCCATCACGCACCGACCAATCGACCCGCGCGGCCCAGCGCTAGGTAATGAAAATGTTAATTTACCTTTAACCCGAAAGCATAATTTAAAATGCACTGTGCGCCATTGATTTGCATTTCGCGCAAAAGGTGTGCCCCATCATGCCGGCTCCCCCCGGGATCACCGGAAGCTGGCAGGACCGGGGCCGAGCCGACCGCCGAATGGTCAAGCGAATTTGGATTGCCGCGGGTGCCATTTCAGGTGCCGTGTCGTCCATGTGGAATGTTTATTTCATTTCGATACATTTAACTGGTGGAGGGCCGGGCCACGTGGGCGCCTCGCACCACCTTCGCCTCGCCTCGGAAAATGCAAATCGGTAATTGCTGGCAACAGTAATGACTAAATTTGCGTTATCGATTTCGTGAGTGGATTAGCTTCGATTTCCGTGGCGACCGGAAACGTGCCAGAATGCAAACATGGAAGCCGGTGTCCGGAAGCTCCCGGAGGCGGGGGCAATACATTAGAATGGGCGGGCGGTTGCTGGCTGGCTGGTGTGCGGTTTTTCGGCAACCTTAAATCGGTAGCCCATTTCACCGGAAGTGGCCCCGTGGAATGGCAATGGCGGGGCTTAATGCGTTTCCAACGCACTGCACGTGGCACGTGACCCTGTGGCACGGCCCGGAAGCCACCCCCAACATAATGACCCGCGGACGCACTGACAGCATAAAGATAATGAAAAGTGAAACGAAGCGGCTTTCGAGCGGCGTTCGAAATTCGGTTTTAAAAAATGGTTCCTTTATTGCGCTTTTTCTCAATGACATGGCATGGAGGGGGGGTGTATGTGTCTGTGTGCGTGCACAATCGATCGGTATTAGTTTGACAGTGAAGTGAGCGTTCGAGGTTGAAATCCTGTGGACGAATTTGCAATGACGAAGCAGCAGACGAGCGGCCCGTTACGACGTTACGGGCTTGGTCCTGGCCCTCACCCTTCCCGCGCTCCAGGCTCCGCCGCGGCTCATGACGACGACGTCGACGGAGCCATATTGAGATAGTCCCCCATGATGATTCGGTTCTCGGGCATGACCCCCATCACGCCTGCCACGTCCCGGAGACCCATCGAAACAGTGAGATGAAGCGAGCAACACGCAGCGACAGACAGAGAGAGTGAGAGAGCGAGAGAGCACCGCGTGTGTGTTTGTGAGTGTGAAGAAAAAAGAAGAAAAAAGAGAAAAAGAAAGAGACAAAAGAACAGAACAGAACGTATGAGAAAACGATAGAAATTTATGAAGCAAACTGAGTTGAAAACAAACGTAGTAAAATAAAACAGAAAGGGCAAAATAGATTAAAATACATGGAAACTAACGAAAACAAGAGGCTACATCAAACAATTCCAAACTAATGTAACAAACACCAGAATGAAACCCAAATCGGCTCGCTCTGGTACAGACAAACAACAAACGAAAGAACGAAACAAATCAACAACTACCAAACAAATGAGCTTGTGTGTGCGGGTGTGTGTCGGTGCGGTCGGGAAAGGCTAGTAGTCGCCTAACGGCAGCCATTACGGTCAGCGATTAAACGGCTAAACGCAGCTCAGCAGCCGTTGGGGCCGTACTCAGATTCCGGAGGTTGCGAAAACCGGGGAACCTTTTAAGCGAACAAATTAACATACCTCTGGAAGTGCTTCGGAGCAATACCACATTGTG
This sequence comes from Anopheles bellator, assembly GCF_943735745.2. Lineage (NCBI taxonomy): Eukaryota > Metazoa > Arthropoda > Insecta > Diptera > Culicidae > Anopheles > Anopheles bellator. Next base: position 51,179,092 of record NC_071285.1, on the reverse strand, counting down.
TGCTGGACGCGTGTATTGTGTCGCGCTTAATGGGCGGTTGTTTATGGTGGGTACCGTTCGGCGATAAGACGCCGATGCGGCCGACGCTGAGGCCAAAAGTTTCCAACCCTGCAGCAGCTGTGGCCAAGGACACCGAAAAAGGGTGCTCTCCGCGGTAGTAGCATCGGCATTCTCAAGGCTCGCGTTCTAATAAAGTACTGCCATCGCCAAACTACAGCGCTGTTCACGAGGTTCCGTTTTTACGTTGGCTTCGGATGCGTTCGGTTACGATGGTGTCGCCCAAAATGGCCCAAAGGCAAAAAAAAAACGGAGAACATATGTGGCCGGATGTGGATTGTACGGGGGCCGTTCGAAAAGTATCGCGATTTTTGAATTTCCACGGGCTAGCCATTTTGAGTAATCAGTCAATACTTGACAGCTGTTTTACTTAGACATGTTATGGCCTTACGGATATTTTTGTCTACTCCAAAAGTAATTGACCACGAAGCGGTAATTTGAGTTTCGGACAAAGGTAAAAACACGAAAAAGTCACAGGAGGCCAAATCCTAACTGACAGTTTTATCTTTTGGCAACATGTTAAACCATCGAAAAATGCTGCTTTGGGTTATAATAGATTCACCGTAAGCCATAGGCAACATTTCTAATGCATCCGCGCTTTCGTATTTCACTTAAAATTCGATAATTATTCTTAGCCATCCATTTTTTTGAGTAGAGAAATATCGACGATGAGCCAAGACACGTACACAGCAAAACAGCTGTCTAAAACTGAGTGATTACTCAAAATGGCCGAACTTTTCCACATAAGTGAGTGACATGTGTAGCAACCTAACGCCATAAAAAAAATCGGATATACTTAGCCCACGATAAAATTAAAAAATTCGCGATACTTTTTGAACGACCCTCGTATGTAGCGGCTATCTAACGGGAATCATTTGCAGCGAGTACGTCACCGTAATTTGTCGGAATATTTCGCGTATCGGAAAAGTGTCCCGAGCGTGCCCAGTTTGCTGTGTATCGCGGTGTCGGAAGTGCCGACTACCGGTGCTTGCCGTGAAATACGTTTACCTCGACGGGGATTACGCTTCTTACCGTGGAAAGAAAACCCATAAAACGTGGACCACCTCGAAGCTTGCGTACAGAACCCACACACCAGCGAGTTGCCGCTCGTAATTGCTCAATTAGTTTATCTGATTGAAATTAAAACTAACATCCCACCAGCCGCCGCGCGCTGCTGCTTCCGCTCGCCCGGCCCACCCGGTGTCCCGTCGTGCGCAATCAGTCGCCCGTTTCGAGGATATAAGTTACAGTCCTGGATGGGAGGGAAGTCGGAAAGAAGAAACAAAAAACACAAGCCGGAGGACCATAAAACAAGCGCACATTAAGCGCGGACCTGCTGGGCTCACCGTCGTCCGCTTAACGGTGAATAGTTTCGCCGCCGTGGAGCGGCGGCCAGTACCGAGCTACTGGCTCCCGTTTCTCCCCTAACCCGAGCACAAGCATTGTCCTCCACTAAGGACGCGTGCGGAGAAACTCGCCGGAGAAAGTTGCCATCTCCGGGAAGTACACCGGGAAGTTTGCGAAAACACCGCACGGCACCACGGTCCAGCGATCCGACATCCGGCGAACCGAGACTGTGGGGACGTGACTAAGGTGGGCAGTGGCAGCGTTAACTACCTCTAATTAAAATGCAAATCTACACCTTGGCTGCAGGCGGGCGTGTGTGCGAGACAGCCCTGGTTCCCTATAAATCATATCATCGCCTGCCGGGAACCCCCGGGAATGTACCGACGCTACAACTCAATTATCCTGGCACAGGGTGGCCAACTGTTTTTCTTTGCCAATGGGCCGGCTGCGGGTGGCCTTTTATCGGCTTCCGCCAGGCGACAGGAAAGCGTAAGCATCGGCCGAGGTGTTGCTTGAACGATTGACGAACACTCATCACGCCTCGTGAAGTCAAGGCCAGGTGGCCATCCTTCGTATCCCGACCGTCGACCCATGCTAGTGTTATGCCCAAAAATGTGGCTCCATTATGAGTTTGGAACGTCTGGTGACTTCTGACTATGGTCGGGCGATAAAGATCTTAAAGCCAGCGAAGGGTGGCCAAAATTTAGATCACACACCTTCGGGGTGCTAAGCACCGCGAACCGCGAACCGGTCCGGGCCATAACTTAATTTATCATCATCAGGAACACTCCGTTGCACGCACGCACGCACGGGCGGGTTAAACAAGTTGTCACCGTCGCTGGGCTCGGGCCCGGGCCGGGTTATTAGATGTAAATTTATGGCGATAAAACTGGGCACCAGTCAGGGTCACCCCTTGCCTGGCCGGGGTGGCCCCGCGAGCGAGCGAGGTGCGAATGTTCGCGACAGTTTATTAGTTTTTGCCAAGCAATTTTCCTGCAACTCTTTTCGAGCACTCGGGCGCGCGCGCCTTTCCATCCCGCTAATGTTTTGTTTTCTAATGCGATGCGATGTGTGTGCGTGGGTGTGTTTGTGTTGGCCAGGCGTCTTTACGGGTGACATCCTTCAAACAATCAAGCTGATGACAGGGGTGGGCCCGAAGCACCCGTGGGCACCACCGAAAGGGTGTATCGGATTTTCCGAACGTGTCATAGACAAACACGCACACAAACACACACGGGGAGGGAGGGAGGGGGTGTCACGCGTCACACTCTATGCATTATAATCACTTTATGAATTATGTAAATATTTATGCTAGACTATCGCCCAGTCCCCGTCCCGAAAACCTTTCTCACACGCCAGGTGCGCTTCGGCGAATCCTGGGGACCGCGACCTGCCCGGGGGCCGAAGGCACAGGACACCCGAGTACCCGTGTGAGTCTGTGTATGGGGGGTCCTTTGCGTTTGACAGCATTTTCCAAATCCCACCCGCCCGGGGTTGGTTTGTTTTTCTCGCCCATTGGTTGGGTTGGGAAAACCGATGATAGCGCCGAAAGCTGACACTGAATCCTCCCGCCACCGTGGCAGGGAATAGAAAAGTTTACAATCATGCCCGGCCCAGGACCCTGTGAAATATTGTGTCACCATCGAAATGATCCGATTCTGCAGGGCCCGCAGGGTCCTTTCCGTGCGTGCGTGAAAAATCGCGTTCCGTCATTCCGTCCAAGGGACGCTTTCACCGTGCGCAAATAGTCCACTCCCCGGTGCCCCCCGGTGGTGGTCAGTGGTGTGTTATTACGAGATAAGCCACCGGCAAACACTCGCTCGGCAGAACATAAAACTCATCCTGCGGCCCGCAACCTGAGCGGGGTGATGAACGGTTTAAAAATACCCGACCGCAGTTTGTTTCGTGGCCGGTGACCCCACCGAAGGGGAGCCGCACCGGTCAAGAAAAAAACCAAGAAATGCACGGTTCGATGAAAACATGACGAATCATCATGTTGGGCCCTGTCACTGGCACCCCGCGGGCACGATGGAATTATTTCCGCACCCTTTACTGTCAAATGATGGCCGGTGAAGGGCCAAACTTTGCCCACCGGGGACCGACCGCCATTTTGGCCACCGAAAAACTCGCCCTTTTTTCTCGTCCACTTGGCTCAAAAGAAAACGATGATGCAGCGAGCATAAGAAGGATTAGAAGGGCGAGGCCGAGAGACAATATGCCTTGCCGCGGGCCGGCGGCCAGATGAATACATTTAGACAAGAACCGGGACGAAGCGAAGCAGAAGGGTCGCCCCGGACCGGATCCGAAAAGATGGTATCGCGGTAATGAAGAAAATGAAGCGAAAAGTTTCCGTGTCTTCCGGAGTTCGTTCCGGGCTGAAGTAGGGGTTTAATTCCGGGGCATACCGGGCGATACCGGCGGTGGCTGCTGGCACGTGAAAAGTAGCATACCGACGGCCGGGTCTTTCTGTTTTTCGGTTTGCTAATGAACTCGCCGCGGGTCACTCGGGCCGGGAGAAAACCGCAACGCGCGGTGCGAGCAATCTTAAACTTTTCCACAATTATTTTTCATTTCATTTTTCCGACTTCGGTCGGGAATTACTTCGCGAGCAGAAAGCACATCCAAAAAGTGTGGTCAGAAATGGCCAAGAAACAAATTGGCGTCGAGGTGCGCAAGTTTCGTACGTTTCGGACATTCTTCGTCTGTTTGTTGTGTTGCCGTTGAGTTGTGGGTCGGCGCCCTAGGGTGGAACCTCGAGATGTGCATTTCGTAGATAAAAACCCCGATCACCTTCAGTGATCGATTGACCCAAGGTCCCAAACCACCTTACGACAAGCAAATTGACCGTTTGATTCGTTTGATTCGATTAATTGACCAACTGGTAAAATAAAGCATTCCGGCAAAGACCTTCCGCGTGACTCAGGATATACCGCTTTTTAAGATTTTAGTTAACAAACTATGCGACTCTGTTTAAGAATGGCTCAAATGTGATGAAAGCATTTAGAAATATTCTCCAGCATATTACGCCTTTGGCTATACCTAAATCTTGTTCACAAACGTGGAATTTTTGGGTTCGATAGTGCTGCTACGTCTCACGGATAGTACTCTAGTTGTCTGAACATTGAACTGGAAACACGAACACTAATTCGAATACGTCGGTGAGTGGCGAATCGCTTTATGAGTGGCTAAGTATCCTACCGGGAGCGAAACATCTATTTGCAAGATCGCAAGTCTGTATTGTATTGTTGCCTAATTTACTGACTAGAAGGATTACATTTTGTCCAATGGAAGTAACGTCTATTACACTGGTTATACGTGGTACGAAGAGAGTTGGAAGCGCTACGCTTCAAGTACGCGTGTGCAACAATTGGGCTAGATAGATGGTTAGGAAGAAATAGAACGGGATTTCATTGGCTAGCTTCGCTTCGAATGCACTATCCGCTAAAAATTGGCTATAGATATATCGACGTCGATCCTACGCCAATGAATGGCTGCATCTAGCGCGGTCCGGCTGGTATTCAAGGCTCTCTTAAGGTGCTGGGCGGTCTGCGAATCGAGCTGGTTGTCTCGCAGATTGGCACGGCTTTGATATCTAACTGGTGGAGCTCTCAATCAATTCTCTAGCCAGCTCGGGTCAGCTTCCCTGTCAAAAGAATCCCTTTCCCGCAAAAAGGTTTGCGGTTTAGCAACAACAACCGTAACAATGTTGCGTATCGCAGCAACAGCACGGGCAGCTCGAAACACTGCTCGAAAAGTGCTCGAAAGCGGTGGCCGGATCACAGCAGGTGATGGTGGTGGCGCCATCCGCCACCAGCTGGCGTCATTTGCGTGTCGATCGCGACCGATCGTTCGCCGTGGCGGTCGTCTTGCAGATGGCGGCCACAGAGTCCTCGGTGGTCGGCACCGACGGCAGACCGGGGGACGTGCTTTTGGAAGTCGGAGGCGGAATGGCGGGCGTCGTCGGTGGGCGCGCTTTCGGTTTCATTCACAAGTGCAACGAGTGGTGGTGCGAGGCGGCTGCCGCAGCGACCGCAGCAGCCGCCGCGGCCGCCCCCGGGTGGTGGTGGTGGGAAAACAGGTGCCCCAGGTGCTCGAAGGGATGATGGTGGTGGTGGTGATGATGGAGCGGATGACAGGACGGTAAGGAGGATAGGGCGGCGCCGGCGGCCCCGGCCCCTCCCGAGGACGCGAGCAACGGATGATGGACGGCTGCGGCGGCCGCGGCGGCGGCTGCGGCAGCCGCGGCCGCCGTCGCCGACGGGTTCGAACTGGAGGAGGACGAATGCGACTGGGCGTTGGTGTGAGTGTTGGTGTGGTGGTGGTGGTGAAGGTGATGGTTGCCTGTTAGATGTGCGTGCAAACTGGCCAAGTTTAGGTTACCTGTTGGGTACGGTAGTCCAAAGCTCGGGTAGCCGGAAAAGCCACGACCGGCTGCGTACGCAGCATACGCGGCGGGGAAACCTATACGTGCGAGACGGGAGAGAAAAAGGAAAAAGAGACAGAGAGATACGAAAACAGCGATTAGTTGTTGCGGCGTTGGTTGAGTTGATTTCTTAAACGATAATTAATGTCTTCCTTTTCTGGTTTTTGGATGGATTCGTTTCGCAAAGGACATGTTTTCCGTTCGAAAGAATCCAACCCAAGTTCGTCGCACTGACGGAGAGCAAGGAGCAAGGACCTGATAGAGGGACCAAACAGTGGGTGTGTCGGGTCGGGAAAACAGTGTTAGCAAAACTGAAAACGACGAAAACCGTAAGCCAGGCGAACAAATCAACGACTTGGCGGTGTATGTTGTATGCATCAATTCGTTTTTAGCAAAACGCCGTTATCTTCTACACTTCGCAGCTCGTTACTTCGTTCTGTTCTGTTGTTTTCAACTAAACCATTTTACCGTCCTGGTGATGTTCTGTTTTATGTTTAGGAATGTTTAGGGTATCTCGTTTCTTTGATTAAATTTCTTATTTAATTTTCATATTCTGCTTTGTTTTTCCTTTTTTGATTACATAAATTAATCTCCACATACCTATACCTTTAAATTCGATCGTCTTACATCAATCTCTAATAAATTTTCAAAATATTGATAAACTTTATTGAAATTTGAGTACGTATTTTGGAAAAGTTTGATTGCAGTACGCACTTCTATAGCTAATCATCTTTTATGAGACAATTTTATGCAACCCCTATTGAAATTGCACAGAAAGGGTTTGCCATATAATCTTGTAAAAAATGCTCCAATCACTGCTTTATATTTTGTGACTAATTAGGAACAATTGTTAACTTGAATGTTTTTAAATTTTTTTGAACGTTCGGAAAATTATTGTTTCATTAAATCTGTGGTTTGTCCGTAGATTATCCGTCGCTACTGTACCCCTTTACCTTGGTTCTTACGTGAAAGAAGTAACTTCAAGTACGGCTCTACCTGTTCCAACAGGTAACATAAATTGATTGTTAATTGATGATTTGATTGCAATAACCATTGAACCATTTTTCAACAAATGTAAAATTAATCTGCATAAATGCTTCGGGCGCACCAGAAAGACGGACACTTCCAGTTCACCGTGAGCAATCTATTGTGGTAATCTACGGTCAAATACAGCTACAGTCGATCCTAGATGTTGTGGAGGGGTAATTAGAAACAGAACTATGTATAGCCTAGGTGTAGAAACTTTCTCAATCACCTAGCATCTCACACTATAGGACTCTGTACTAAATGTTGGCTGGACACCAACAGTTCTATGATCTATCGCAAGAAGAGAATGAGAAGAAAACGAAAGTAGAAGAAATCATAAGCCAGGAACTGCCCAAGGCGATGCTTCCGGTGACGCCATCTAGATGGAGCCGTTCCCAGAAAGCAGCCGACGGACGACGGGTGATCAGTATTCTTCCCTCCGGCTGAGAGGTTTTTTCAGGCTAATTAAATTGATGCATACTTACACTCTGGCCACTTTATTTCAGTACTACTAACATTAAAATGGCGTTTGCTTTTGCTTCGTTGATTTGCTTCGTCTACGCGTACGACGCTTTCGTGCGGGTAAGGCGATCAAGCACGTACAAACGAAGTAATTTTTGTTTGGGTCTCTATAAACCATGTTCATGTCAAATGGATACTTTTAGTAACAATCAATGTAAAAGTTAACACAACTAGGCAAAACTGAACAATAAAACAAATCATAGTTTACTCGAGAACGAAAAGAAGAACAACTAGCGAACATTGAGAATCAACTACATGTCTTTGTAACACTGAACCAGTCATCCTTTTCAATGGGTCACGCAAATTGTTGGTGGTGGTGTTGTGCAGGGTGGGTTTCAAGTGGGTGGCCATGCCGGTAGAACAATTCAACGAAACACTCCACCCATTTTGGTCAATGATGCTGGCGAGGATAATTTACAGCGCACAGTGAAGCGCACAGCATATGCAAAGTTGGTGCCATTTGTTTATCATCGAGAACGATCGAGCCAGTGGATGACGGAAATGAAAAAACCAATATGGTTTCGACGCAAAGCAATAACCGCGGTGCACAATCACGAACCATCGAAAGCACATCGAAACAATAAAATTTGCTCAACAACGATTAATAATTTGAACACAACAACGAAAACGTGGCTCTCACGGCCAGTCACACGGCCGATAAACAACTGTCAAGCTTAATGGGAACATAAACGACACAGCTATGGCCAGCTAGCGGCCCAATCGTGGCGACGATGACAAACATTGTGGCGTTATTATTGTTGGGGTGGGCGGGTTTATTGAATTGTTCGTTTCCGGTCCATTTGCAGTGGCCAAGGTATCAAGATGAATGTAGATCGCGGACACGGAAGGATTGGTTTTGGTGAGTGTAAAGCAATAGTGTACAGTAACTGCCGTTGGAGCTTTTGGACCAACCAACCAAATGAAACCGAAATCAAAAGGAGTGGCTTGCTTCTAATGTTCGCTGTCTTCTGGATAGATTGATAGTAAGAAAAATTAAAACATTTGCCATCGGACTGCCGGATATTGGCACCAGATTTGGGTATTGCTGAGGTCGGTCTTTATTGCGTTACAGTACCCTTTTATTTGTTTGACACGAATTACGCTATGAATTTTCAAGTTTTGCTACATTTGTTTCCAATGAGTAGAAGAATGAGAAGAATAGGAAAACAAAACATGTGCACTGCGCCAAGCGAATGTTTGGCCACATGAAGGCTCCCTATCACCCTTTCGAAGAGGTGCACAACGAAATAAAAAATTTCAGTAGAAGGAAGTAAGTAAAACTGTAGGAGGTAGTTTGTTTGTTTGTTTGTCTTTTTTCAGTAATAGTATTAGAGATATTTAAATTTTCTTACCATCAGGTAAAGTCCCCAGCGACCACATAAAATCTAAAAATGCAGAAAACGAAAAAACGCTACTTTTAGACACATTCTAGTTGGAAAAAAACGGGAGATCACCAATTCGAGTGGAGGAGCAAAATAAACGGAAGCGAAACCGATAACGTAGGGGTTTATTGGGCGGTAACGTAATGCAGGTAACAGACAGCTTTGTTATTGATAAACTTGGCCGACACTGGGCGGCAACAATTGGAGTACACGAGTAGAGCAGGTTTGCTTCCTTTTGGGCCGGGGGATACACGGTTGGCCGTCACACGAGAGATGGAAACAGAGCGAGTGGGGATAAAAACGGAGCAGATGAGGGCTGGAAAATGAGCATTGGTAATCTAGCAAAGAAAAACGAGAAACCAAAGAACTGCAAAAGCAACACTACATCCATGTCACAATATCGAGAAAGAAAACGGAACAACGTAAACGTGAAAGTAACGCAGCGACTAATGCTATCAACAAGATTCCAGGAAATACCAAAAACAGAGAGAGATGGAACCGAGCTGGCCGGCGGGTAGTCTAACAAAATCACAGCAAATGCTACGCCTAAAATCTATGTTTCGATGACGCGACGTTTAACTTTTAATGGTGCTTAATAATTTAAATCTGTGCCTCCAATGGGCAACATGGGAAGCCGAAATGTTAATGGTGACGACGGTTTGCGACGGGATGTTGAAAAATTGCACCAATCGCCTGTGGTGCCAATCGGTCCGCCAAGGGTTTCTGTTTCAATCAACAAACACTCTCAAACCATCACAACAACACGCTTTTATCACACGCTCTCTGTAACGCACACGCTCCTCGACAGTCGACTGCAGCGCCGTATCACGTGTCCTTCCAGAGGACCGCCGACCGGCAATGCAGCCCCCTTCGGGGATGGAAATCGCATGTTTTGACTATAAACTACTAATATCAAACAGTGTCAAAAATGATTGACTATAAACTACTAGTATCAATAAATAACTCGCGCCGCTATCCAATAAGAAAGAGAGGATTTTGTTTAGGTTTTTTGTGTGTTAGCTATGCTATGATTGGGCTTTGGCGGCTCTAGGCTAGGTTGTTTCGTTCGTTTCTATGTTGCCTCTTCTCGCTGCTAAACGGCTCGCTACTATGATTAAAAACACACTAAAAACTAGCTGCACACGTGGCAGAGAAGGAGAAGAAGAAGAACAGGGGATGATCGCAGCCGCGGCCGTGGGTAGGTACGATAAATACTTAACACACTCGGAACCACCTTAAAAAGAAGTTAACACGCACTCGGTCGCATATAATACGCTAGGTATGCAGGTCTATTCTAGGAACGCGAGGAAAACTGAAACTAGTTCGTTAATATCACACCACAATTATCACCCAGAAGTCCAATTGATTACAATATTGATTTAGAATCTACGTTTTGATTATAATGTTTGTGTTTTTTCGTTGTTGGTTAGCTTGTCGTGACATGGACTGCCACATGGTCTGAGTGCTTGTTGTCCGTGTACCGGAAAGACTTCCAGAGCAGCGCCTGTGCCAGTCCGCGATCAGCGTCCCCGCGCAGGAACATCGAGATATGCCTAGGTTTCCACTTACCTTGCGCTCACAACCACTCTTCAAGGTTCTCACCACCCCTGGGGCAGGCACACGTCCACTCCGGAAATCTTGTCCGGCTTTCAAGCTGCAATCAAGCACTGGGTTAAGTGTTAACGATACAATACTATCGCAAAGCTGCAGACTACGCAGTCGTACGTACGCAGATAAGCGTGTTAGAAAGATGAGAGAAAACTCGGAATACGCAACTGAAAACAGTGAACGACAATCTTCGGGGGAGGTTAGAAACACTCACAACAAAGTCCTACTCACTAAAACACGCGCAACGCTAGAGTAAAGAAAAGGTAACAATCGCCGCTCATTAGTAACGCTAGATCCTTGTAGAGGAAAACACGAAAACAAGATAACCTAGAATGGAACTGTCGAAGGCAAAAGGAACCGTCAAAGATAGGATTCGGTTGAGCTTATCGGTACGCAGCGATTGATTCGTTACCCTAGTTTTCGTTACTAAAACTCAATTCGCATTAGCACCGATGATATTCTGCCTTCATTATTGTCTCAGTTCGATATTGGCTACGCGGTTGCTCTACGTTCGTTGTTTGCCGTTGTCAGTACGTATTATGGCACATTAAAGAATCGATTCTATAGTAATGATTTCACATTAACCGTCCACCGGAATGGTTGGCTTGTTTGCCGATTACAGATGACCAATTTGCAGGTGTGAGTTGGCCTAGCGCTCGGTACGCCGCCCGCGGGTTGCCATATTGACCTTGTGGAAGCATAAATATGCAGCAGCGTAACATAAAATATTCACGCTGAAGGTGGAAGGTGGAAGGTGCAAAGTGTCACAGTGAGTTACCGATGCAATCGATCATCGTTCGAACGGACGCATGATTGAGCGATCGGCCAAAGTGCCAAGCTGTAAAATCCGGGTTGGGATGAATGTGCGCAAAAATCATACGCCATACGCAGCGTAAGTGCTTCCGGAACTGGAGGTTTTTGTGTCCCATGCAGCTCGCAATTCGATTCCGTGATGGCCAGTAAACGGATCTGTAAACTGCTCCGGTGTGTGTTTTTTTTTGGTTGATCAGTTTGCTCCACTTTGCAGAAATTAATAAATTTTCATCACGGCTAATGCATATTTTAGTGATGAGTTTTCATTGGCAATGATTTGCCCCTTGCTCTTTGCATGTCTGGCAGATTCTAATGGATTTCGGAGTGATTTTTGGATTCAATTATTGCTCAGCTAGGCTAGTAGTTTCGCTTCACCATCTGCGAACAAACGGATTCGGCACGGTACAAACAGCGAGCCCTTTGGGTCTGCAGGTGCAGGACCGAGACTCAAGTGGATACAATAAGGAATCGTTTGCCGTAGCGGCAAGAAATCCTTGAGCAGAAAAATTCTTCGGCCCGCGAAGCCCGTTCGGTCGCTGTGAATTTGTATAAAAGCCCTCGCTTATGATCTCGTCACATTATGTTTCCCGCGCCCATCGGCCATGCGGAAGCGTGCGGTGTTCAAAGGAAAATCCTCCACCCGGAACGTGCTGAGCCGACAGGAAGTTTTAGCGGATTCTTTTTCTCTGCACGGGAACAACAGAACAGGACGGCCAGGTTTTTCACGCTCCGAAGGCCAGCGGTGCCGTACCATTTCTTCGCGGTGTCCTGGTGCGCATCGGGTTTCTGTTTTTTTCCATTCGGTCCACACGACGTCTAAGTGCTGTCGGTGTGCTCGGTGTGCGGTTTTCCACCGTGCGACGACAGGGACCGCCACCGGAGGACGCTTACTGATGCAGCACAATCCATTCTCAAGAATATTACTTGCTACACGAGATGTGTGGATGTCGGTCCGCTGTCCCGGGCTCGACTTGGCCGGACTTGGAGCAAGCGGAAAGCACATAAAAAGCATAATCATGGAAACGCATCCAATGGGAAAGTGTGCCCGCTACTTGTGTGTGTCCTGGCGTGGAATGTGGTAGGAAAAGCGGCCAAGTCCACCGTGATGGGGACCGTGGGCCGAACGAGTCGTCTTCGCGGGAAGCGTTTGGCAAGGCGCTTTGTTGTCTCCGCCGGTTTCTTCGAATGCAATGATTTCTTCCGTCAAGCGTTTTAGCGAGATTAGGTGCCGTTTCTTTTGTTTCGCTTCACCGGCCCCTAGACGATGGACGGGCTTTCTTTTAACTTGTTAGTCTATTCGTCCTCAACCAAGTGTGTTCAGTTCGCTCGGCTTTCATCCTTAGCATTTCGACTGAAAAAAATTGAAAATTTAAGGACAGATTCTTCTAAAAACTGAAAAAGTATTCTAATCGTGAGGGTAAAGGGACTAATGGCAACCTAAGGGAAGCAGGCTTTTTCTCACACTTGCAAATTGTTCATTATCTGCATACGAACACGGTAGGAGTTTCCGTTGGTCTTGGAGTCAATGGTGCTTCCGCTTCCGTACCGATGCCCTTCACATCGCACGCATCGTTTCTACGTCTGGTTTTTAGTAGTTTTAAAATATACATCCATGAAGCGATAGTTAGTGCATTGACGTACAATTTGGCCGTACAGTGCTGTGCTTAAGTGCTACAAAAGTTTTAGTATGCGAAACGCTGTCAAGCACACCTCGTTTTTAGACAGATCTCCCAGACACTGTCGGGAGTGTGTTATTGATGGCCTTATGAATAATCAACTTAAAGTTACATATACACAGGTTAGTGATATTTTCGTGGTTTCAGTTGTTTTGCCGCTGTTCCGCTTTTCCCAGGGTTAGCTTATACTTGCGTCACTAACTCGCAAAGAACGCAAACTGTCCTGGCTTCTCATAATTACGCTATGCTCCCCTCAACTCGATTTTAATTTTATTATTTGATTTTTGCTTTGCCAACAATGATTGCGAATTGGAAATCATTTGGAATGACACTGTATGATATTAGCGAGCTTTGTTGCTTGCAGTATTAGATAGGTTTTCTGATCCGTTAATCTAATGCCTCTGTGTGCGCTGCCTCTTGGCCTCGCGAGAGCTAAACAATACTGGCCCATGACTGATTGGGCAACCTCCTCGAGGGTGTGCCCGTGTGATGAATGGATGTTGGGATGACGTTGAGAAGTGATGGTTGACCGGCACACGCAAAGGCCGGGTTGGAACGCGCTCGCGGGGCAAGGAAAGTTTCGGCCACCCTCAAGGGACCAATCAAGTTGCGTTCAGCGAAAACATTTGCTCTTCATTTTGTTGCTTAACCGGCGCTTAACTCGATTCCACGGCCACAGGGAATACTGTGCTTGCTCACAGGGAGCCGGGGCGAGGCGGGTGAGGGTGTAGTTTTGCCTGCCCCCAACCCAGACTCGGGAACGGGGCAAGCTTAGTGGAAGCCGAGCCGGTCCGCCACCACCACTGATGCCGAAACCGGAAAACTGATGAACCAAAACAACGACCGGATAACCTACCACCACCATCAACCGCGCGATTTTGAGGAGGGTCAGGACGCACGGGGAAAAGGATTTGACTTTGCTGCGTCGCAGAGAGCGTGGAATCAATGTAATTGAAGTATTATCCCCGTTCGATTGCGGGCTCGGCAGCTGCGCCTCGGAGGAGCCTCGCTGGCGTTCACTAATGCCTCTCACGACCCAAAGCAGCGTAAGGATTAGCTCGAGTGTATCCGCGTGTGCCGAATTTCCTACTAGCTGGCCTGCAACGATAACTTCTGCGCTGCCCCTACGGCTAGAGAGCTTACATTGTTGCAAACTTACGTCTGTAGTCCCCACATTGACATCCCTCATCGTTAGAGGGATTCGCCGGGTTTGCTGGTTGGAACTTTTCATTTCGAGCGAAGCTCCCCGTCCGGAAGTTTTGGGCGCTGCTGCCCCGCCAGAAATCTTCTCCTTCGCTTATTACCGCACTTCCAACGGATAATAAATGGGAACCCAAAGTCCCCCGGTTGTGGGTTTGTGCGAAGTGGCGAACTAATGCCCGCAATAAGTAGAAACAAAAAGTGGAAGTAAAAACAAAAAATCATCTCGCGAACTACTTGAGCGGTGGAAAAGTTTTCCCTTTTTGCGCTTCGCGCGGCCAGATTTAATGAGAAAAGTGATGGTTTGCCTATTTACTTTGGGAATAACACAGAGAGAGAGAGAGAGATCGGTAATCGGCAATGATGATGTGAAGCGACGGAATGGGGCGTACGGAGACCGCCCGCCGAACAGTGTTCGTGGGTTTATTAAAAAACTTTCCCAACAACCATCGGGCGCAGCGCTGGGTCGGGCCGGGTTGGGCCTCGCCACGAGCGGCCGAGAGTCTTCAGGAACTCCCGGAAAGAGCATACCTTCCGCATTTGGCCACTTGATTTAATGCGAGCCGAGAGTAAGCTTTGTGGCTTCTTCTGCGAGCCTCCAGCAGGACGATGGTGGTGCTTTGGCGCCAACGAAATGTATGAATTGCTTGCTCGAAATGGGTTCTTGGGAGACAATTAGCCTAACCTGGGTCTCTACTCTACGGGGCTCTCTAACCGGATGCGTCATCGTCGAACCTACGTCGATGACTACACCGGAGTTGGAATAAAAAGCTACCATCACAAGAGTAGTGGGAAGTTGTTTCCCCATAAAAAAAACCTCGCATCGAGCTCACAAAAAGCTGGCATTGACGAGGACTCCTACTTCACGACTAGCTACTGCCCTAGCGGACTACAGTCGTTGTACGTCAGGTCATCGGTTGCAGGTTGCTCTACATATCACCACCGGTTTCGTCCCGGCTTAAACTGCTCTAAACTGGGTGGGGGGAGGGACAATGGTACTTGGGACCCGTGAACCGGCTACAGCCCCTTGGGACTACCACAAAACTGGCCACTAAAACTCGGTCGGGAGGACTTCCACGGGAAATGGCTCGGAAACGGAAAGAGGGATTGAAGGGGTGCGCTTCACTGGGGTCGCTGCACCTGAATGATGGTGGTCGTTGGCTGTCAGAGACTGGCCAACGAGGCGGCCGCCTGCAAAGGGTACATGCTGGCGAGGTCGAGCCCCTGCGCCCCGAGCAGGTCCCCGATCGGGTAGGTCAGGGTGGCGGTCGTGCGCGGCTGATGGTGGTGGTGGTGATGGGCCGCGGTCGCCGGATGGTGGTGGTGGTGGTGCGCGTTAGCCACCGGGTGACCTGCGGCCGCCGCAGCAGCGGCTAAGGCGGCCGGATGCTGGCGCAGCGCATTAGCGGCCACCGCCGCGTTCGCCGCCAGCAGCCGCTTAAAGGACACGTCGTACGCAAGAGCCGCCGATTGCTGGGCGGCTGAGCTGTTGGCGTTGGCGGCGGCGGCGGCGGCGGCCGCCGCGGCGTACTGCAGCAGGGAGGGCGAGGCGGTGGCGGCCGACGAGGTGGCCGCCGACAGGGGCAGAATGTGGTGGGTGGTGGTTGCAGCGGCGGCCGCTGCTGCAGCGGCCGCCGCCGCCGCAGCCGCCTGCTGGCTCGAGATGGTGGCGGGCAGGGGGTAGGGAGCGTAGCGCAGCGTGGCCGCCGCCGTGGAACTCGTCGACGGGCCGACCGGCCCGAGGGAGCTGGATGAGGGACCGGCGGCGCCGCCCAACACTACAAACTCACCGTATGTCCCACGTCCAGCGGTGCGCGTTTTGGCCAGGTTCGCTGGAAGCATCACTTCTTTGGGCTGTGCTTTTTTACATTCAACCTGTCGGCCGGAGAAAAGAAGAAGGACCAAGAAGGATACCGCATAAGGCGCCCGTCAGGACTGTCCAACCCACAAAGGCGCACACACCCAAGACTTACCATTTTATTATTGATTTCATGAAAATGGATCTCGCAAACTTTGTCCACTACATCTTCGCTCTGAAATGTCACAAATCCGAAGCCTGTGGATGAAGCAAACAGGGGAAAGAGGGGTGAATTAGTTCGAAGCAATACAAGGATAAATATCACATGTTTGTCTAACTAGAGATCTTATCAACAGGTACAGAGTTATTGTAAGTTTCGGTATATAATACCAATAATTAGATTTTTAAAAGGAGGAACCTGGACTAATTCAAAGTGTTGGTAGTTAAAATTTTATGCCTTTTAAGTGCGTTTATTCGAAAGGCCTTTTCGATTCATTTTCAGAATCTGTTGTCAGTCGAAAACGGATCAATGGAAAGCTGCTAAAAGTAATGGGCTGTGTTAAAGCTGGTCAACCAGACACGATGACTTCCTTCATCTGGTTTAAGTAAATTTTCAAATACGCACGCCCTTGGGGGGTCACTAGCATCCCTGTTCCATTTGCAGAAATGCATCCCCAGACCACAATGCCTTTATTATTTTCTGTCGATGCTGGTGTAGAACCTTTGTAGGAGAAAGGTTAACAGTTTTATTAACGACTGATCAGCCCAGAGCACTGTGTTCCGGAATGAAAAATATTTCAAAGCATTCCGATAGTAAAATGCCATTCTTCTTTTCAAGTTGGCCTTGCCTATATACGGCAATGTTTTAGCTACGTGGCCAGATATGTCTGCCTCTTTAAGCCTACGCCGGATGACATGTACAGAAGGTTCTGCTTCGCACTCTGATGCAAATTTTTGTTCAATATTTTTGTCGGCTAGAGGAGGGTTTGTAGTTGTAGGGATTTCTTACTCACAACAGCTTTAATATGGTGACTTTGGTGATTGCTCGCTCCCTTTGTGGAACAGTTTTGCAATATTCCAATTATTTCCACCACTAAAACTCATACTAATAATCAATTTACGTTCTTCATCGGTTAGTTTACGATATTTCAAGGGTTTTACTATCTTACAAGCTCAGAAACAGTATCGTGTCTTTTGAATTCTTCAGCATGCGTTTGTCAGCCTTAGTTTTACCTTTGGAATATGAAAGCACGTGAAAAGTCAAGTTGTTATTACTTGCAAATTACTAAATCTTTTCTAGTTGCTTTGTTACCGAGCAAAATGAAGGAATATGGTGTGGAAATCTGAAAATCTTGTTTCAATAAAATAAAAGATTTTTTATAATTATTCCTTATTTTATTATTAAGAAAATTAGTGAAGCTCAATAAGAAGCGTGCATTCAAAAGGTTTGGGTTCTTCTTCGGTTCATAGACCAAACTATTCTTTTTTGAATAACGCATAGCTGCCTGAATGAAAAATGGTCGCGGCTAAAACTATTGACACGCTTTCGCTTTTCATGACAAATCAACAATTGCATAATTTTAAAGGAAAGGTAAACTTAACGGCTGAAGTGTCTTAATTTAGGATGTAGGTATTTAAATCCATTACAGTCAGCTTATTGCTTATTCAACTAATAAGCAATAAACTGAAGTAGATTTCTGTAGAATTTATCAAAATGTACACCACTCATCGGCAGCGCTCTGAATTTCTAGACAATTTGGGTACAAAAATAAGTCCTTTGCGTGCTCTAATTGGTCCTTATTCCTTTACGTTACGCGCCCATTTTGTTGCATTTCGGACCAAGGACGCGTCATTTAAGTTCCACCGAGTCAGCGGCTCTCGAGGCTAGAGCGCAGTAAAAAACGTGCAAATACTTAAATGGCAGTTAATGATGTCAGTCAGACTTACCGAACCGAACACTGAGCACCGACAACAACAACAACAACAACAACAACACCGTCGATGATCGTCCTGTGCCGGCGGCACAAGGTGCCAGTTATCACATTATTTCACTAAACTCGCTTCCGCCCAGAGTCCGGGGACCGGATTGTTGAGAAGGAATCCAGGAATGCCGGCAGAGCTGTGGTGAGGACGAGAGCACAAAAACGACCCGCCGGGCAAAAAGGATTCACGGGACACTCTCGTGCTCCCCCAGCCCCGTCCGATCCCTTGTGGGATTAGCGGTGACAGCGGAAGCACAACACGAACCAACGAACGAAAGTTGGCTCAGCTCTCCCGCTGGTCTGTCGGTTCATTTTCCATTTCCGGCAACGCGTCCGCCGGGCCGTCCCCGGTGTCCCTGGACTTGCAAAACTGTAATTTTATGCACATTTGCACCAAATAGCGGCCGTCGGTCGGTGTGCGCGCGCTCTGTAACTTTCTGCGCCGGAGTTTGGAGCGAGAAAAATGGTGAGCCACAAAAGAAAAGTGTATGTGCGGGCGCCAACGTTTTTGCTCGGCACTTTCCTTACAGGGCAACTTACCGGACGGGGTCCACCGGCACACGGCACAAAAAGAGCGAGCGCAAAAGTGTTTAACTACATTTCAATTGGGTCTTGATTGCGTAGGACGTGTTCCTTCCGGAGAGTTAATGATGTCGCCGCCATCTTTTTTCGCTTCCCAACCCTCCGGGATGCAAATGAAGGAGACTCGTTACATGTAGCGGCAGCTTGCGCCGGATACGTGCGCCGGTGGCCCCGGGTACGGACACCGCAATCAACCCGGAAGCCGGCTCAAGCCGGACCAAGAGATGAATTTAATCAATACTGTCCAGCAGGAAACCCAGGCCCACCAGGTTGGGGCTTTCAATAGCGAACCAGTCCACCAAGTGTCAATGGACGGGAGCAAAAGGCAAGGAAAAGAGGAAAACGACACGACCAGGGCCCGGGTGTGATTCTTGGCGCTCAGAGCCGCATTCCAATATTCCCTTCCGGTTGGCTGGACGAATAGCTTACTCTAATTAAATGTGTTCCCGCGACTGTACTCGCCGCGATTAGCATCAAGTGCGTTTTACCCGTTCTGTTTCCATTGTTTTTGGTTGTTTTTTGATGGGTGAAAATGAATAAATTAAGATAGCAAGGAAGAAGGATACTGCGGTTCCCCGAATTCCTCGATGGTCGAAAAGGAGAAACGGTAGAAACGGAAGGAAGGCGAACCCAAAACCTCATTCGACCGCAAACGTGCGCCCACTTACCTACCGAAGGACTCACTCACAAGGCCGGGAATAATCAGAATCAGAAGGTGAAATGGAAAGTGGGAAAATTATGTCGCTTGTGTTTTATTTATGATTTCTTTCCCATCAGCGTGCCGTGCCAAGCCACACGATTTCCTCGCGGCGCTGTCGGCCGAGTCCGTTTTGCATTCCCGAGTGGTGCTTTATGTTGGCCGCCACCCGCGGGTTGGTTGGGCGGTGCGCAATTGAATTGATTTGTTTCTCATTTGCCTAACTCGCCCAGGCTCGGCCTTTTTCGGGTGCCCCGTTTGCGTCCTGGTTCTTTTGTCCATCGCCGTCGTGCTTGGCCATAAAAAACGGGCCACCGGACCCCATTGCCTGCGAAACATAAATTAATATCCGCCCGGGAGAAGCGAGGCGAGCGGACGCCGAGTGGTTCGAGTGATGATTGGTCCGGTCCGGTGGATGATGTTGGTTGGTTTTGTAGGCGCGCTTGTTGACGGAAGAAATTAATGAGGCTGCAGGTCGCCAGGTTCCTCGAAGGACCTTGACCTTGAGGGCACCCAAAGACGATCAAGTTAGACGAGTTTCTCTACCATTAGCGTGCTTTAGTTGAAGATAATTGAAATTGAATTTTGGGGACCATCGTTAGACACACAGTGAGCATCGTCGTATTCCGGCACATGTGTTCCGATCCCGGGGGTTTGCTGGAAGTGTGACAAATTCTTTCCCAACTACTCCCGGACGAACCGGGATAGTCGGGTCCTTTCAACAGTGGAGTTATGCTGTGGCCAGAAGATGGCTCTCTTTGTTCTCCCTACATCCGGCACGGGCCGTGGGCGAGGCCAGCATATCGCTCCGGACCGATCGCTGACCGAAGCCGAGAAGCCGCCACATTTTCCGACTGGAATAATTTCCATAAAAGCTTTTGTTAAATTTTTTGCCCCATTATTGCTTATCTGAGATGAAAATTTCACTTCTAACCACACACACGTGGACACACGTCGTGGTTGTGGCCGGATTACTGCCCCGACTCGCCGCCATCCCGAACCGGTGGCTGCGTGCGGCTGTCCGTGCGGCTCTGGCTGCGTCAATCGAAGCAGAATGGATGCCGACATTGTAACCGGGGCCGCGGAGAACACAAATTCCATGGCTCGCTCTCCTGCTGAAGGATCCGTACGGCCGAGGTTTGTATATCCGGTTCCGCTATATGGCCGGAACGCCACCACTACTACTTGAAAGGCTCATTTTTCCAGCGCCTTTCTAGCGCCCGGTTTTCGCTACTCGTTTCCAATCAGCACACGGCCCGCGCCATGCAGCTGGAAATGCTTTTATCAACAACGAAATGGGACATTTTTCCGGCGGATTGGCGTGGCGGATTTTCGCAGTGTGAATTCGCGGAAAGTGCTGAGCACAACACGCGCCCAGTGCGTTCTGTGTTGGAGCCGCCGTAAGAAAGGACTGCGGCCTGATTCGTTCTGGCCGAGCAACGTTCGGCCGCCATCAGCGGGCATGCGAGTCGAGAAAGGATATCGCCAACGGATTGCCGGCCCGGCACCGGAATCGGGCATTTGTCCCAGAGGAGTTACCTCGCACCTCGCACCCATTCGGCCGGGTGGGTTTGTGTTTTTGTTGCGTTCGTCTTCTTTTCCTATTTATTCATGTGAGGTAATCGCAAACACACCTTCTTTCGCATGAGTGGCCGCAGAAGTGGAAACTTCAATGGGGACGCTTCAGCTGCGGGTTTGAAGGAAAATGTTAGTGTTTTCCCTATATGTCCTCCGGTGCCGAATGGGTGCGCGTGTGTGCGCATTCCCTAACAGCGTTGCCATTAGAACGCTACGGCCGGGATGCACAGTGTTGATGCTTTGTAACGCTTTTCTTCTTCTCTCGCGTCCAAAGCATTTCCATTGAAGTGAAAATGTGCATTTGTAATCCGAAACGAAGCGCTAAGCGAGAGAGACAGAGTTGGACGAGAAAAGAAAGGCAGCAGAGTGCATATAAAATGGGAAAAGGAAATCCAACCAGAACCAGACCAACCAGATGCAAAGATGCTACTTGCTGGAAGACAATTGTCTGGCCCTGGACCGACTGCTTGCCGGGGTTGCTCGTTAACTCGCCAGCACCCAAAACCCGAGACTGGAGTAGTTTTGCATTTTTATGCGTCCACGTGAGCTGACGCTTTGTTTTTATGATGCACCCCATGCACCGCTTCGAGTGTCATTAAATTTAGTGGTTTTAAAAGTGCAATTGCACGGAACTACATTAACCCACGGGGTGGTGCAGCAATTTCCATGGTGCTTCTGGACGGGCGAGAGATCACCAGCATCTCAAATCACAAATCGCAAATCGCTTCATTTAGCCGAGTTGGCCGAGCAAAGCACAGCTCATAAACGAGGCCTCGATTGGCCGCCAGTTCAGATTGATGTTTAGCGTGCGGTTCGTGATCGATCGAATTGATCACTTTCGCCTTTCGAGGACATGTGTTTCGGTGTTTGATTCGGAATTTGGATGACACGATGGAATTGGTGGCGAAAAATCCGAAACCGGATTCATCGTGCGCCACTGAGAACTTGCCATCGACGGTGAAGCAAGCCAAACATCATCTTTCCGCACGTTCGCTTTGGCCATTTGGCCTACGCAAAGTCTGGCTCGTGTGGCCCACGAAGCCACAAACAAAATCGTTAAATTCGATGAAAAAAATAAATTGGATCATTAAAATTAAATGATGCTGAAATTTGCTATCGATTTCAGGCTTCCCGGCCGCCCGGTGCCGCCGGTCTGCTGCCGGAGGATGATGCGTGGTCGCTCGGATCTGCGAGCGGCGCCAGCAAGGCCGAAGGACGGTCCAACGGTTGCCGGCCGAGTGTTTGTTTTGCCATATCCTGCTCGGTGCGGATGGCAAAATATTGATTGGCGGCCGCCGGTTGTAAAGGGGCGGCCCATCGGTCCATGGCTGCTAATCGTCTGTTTGCCTCGCCCAAACAGAGCAAGCTCCCAGCTAGTCCCAGCAAAATATCTTTCCAGCAGTTAAGTGAAGAGGACCCAACCGACGACGACGACGACGGGGTCCGATGATTATTGTCCGATGAAGTCAGTGGACCGTCCGCAGCATAACCAGCATGCCACGGGCCAGGATTAAGCCACACAGCCCAGGGGATAGGTCCAAAAGTTTGGCTCACGGGTTGCCGTTCATCATGTGAAACGGCACGTGAATTCGCGTGATTTGTGAACGCGCGCGCGGGCGCTACGCTGAGCGCCCTCTGGTGGCCGGTGTCGCTATGTGAAGGGAATTGCCCACCGGCAGCAATTCATCTGGACCGGCGGCGGCATGACCCGGGGCGTAATAAATTTTCCTTTCTTTGCCCCGGTCCAGGATACTGTGCGGCAGCGCGAGTGACCCGTTTTGTCCCCGGATTCGAGAGGGTTCCGAGAGTTTCGATTGATTGCTTTCGGTCGGGAGCGTGCACCCGGTGTTCCCGGTTCCCACCCACAGACGAGCATCCGTTTCGGATGATTACTGGAGCTGTTTGTTTTGGAGCCCACCCGCCGACGTTTCTTAGTGAGGAGGGTACCGGAAAGTTTGCCGGCCACCCCAGGATCCCAGGATCTTCGGGGGAGATCTCCACACGCAAAGGCGTGCACACGCGGGTCGGTCGGTTCGATTGAGTGCGTGAGGCGAACCGTGAAACATGCGGGCTGGCGGCACGAAAGGATTAAGTTTAAGGATACATCAAAACTTTTCGAATGCTTCCAAGTTGATCGCTCGAACGGACTATTAAAACAACGGCTCCATCCAACGGCGTCCCATCTACTATCCCCGGGGGGAAGCGGTCCCGGTACGGACATATCGGATCGATCGGGCAGCTCGTGGAGAGGGGAGAGCGCTAGCGTGCTCCAAATTCATCACCACCAACTCGGCGCACTCGTGCTTCGTAATGATGCGATGGATGGATGCTCATTTAAAATCCACATCCACGCGAGGGACCGTCGAAGGAAAAACTACGGCACGGCAATTTAAGAGAGCGATGAGTTTTTGGCGATTGATGAGAAACCCGCCAGCCGGGTCCTGAGTGGACCCGGAGGGGGACCATCTTTCCCGCTCCGCCTTGCCCTACTGGGCTGGTGGGTGATGTATTATGATGCCCTTTTCGATGGGGGCTTTCGTTCGCCTGATTGCATGACACAACACTCGAGACAGACGAGACCAACGCTGCGCTCGCCGCATGTGTGTGCAAAATGTTTTTCTTTTATGGGAACGGTGAAAATTTTTCCCATCATTGTCCGGGGTGGGAAAACGATCCATTTCTTCAAAAAAATGCACCTGGAGTGGCGTGGCTGCGGTGCCCTTTAAGTAAGTGCCCATTTTATCAGGTGTACAAAACATTTGCCAACCAATGGCTTAAGGATTTCAACTTAAAACAGGCCAAATTTCAGTTTGTAACTTACACTTGAGTAGGTTTGGACATGGCGAATTCATGTCTAAAATGAAAAAAACGTGGACATCTTTGGTTTTATGCTAACATTTTTATGAAAACTGCTGCAGAATCACATCAACCGCAGTTTGAAACTTTCGATGAGCATGCCCTTGAAAATCTACAGTGCTTTGAGTGGTTAGAAAATGTTTAAAATGGAGATTTTAGAGTGATACAGACGTGACACTTTCCAAATATTCCTTTTTTACTCTTGCTGAGCAACGTTTTGAATTCTTACAAAAATATCGCAAAAAGGGGCTATGAAATACGTTTTCGAAAGATACAAACCTCATTTGTCATGGATCCCTCAAATTAACAGAGAGATAGCAGGTACGTAGAACTAGTAATGGTAAATAGTTTGAGTGGCGTAGAGTTTTTAATTTTAATGCAATGAACGTTTCGGAACCATACTTGTGCATTTGATAAAGGGATCCAGCAGTGGTTTTGTCCCACCTTTGTGAGCGTTGGATGCAAACAATATCAATAAACTGGCCTGGCCTTGTTAATGAGACAAGCGACGAGCACGGAATCGAAATGTCACAATGCTTTGAACGAAAAGTTTTCCATCCCACGGCACTGGCCCGGGGCGCCGGGTTGTCAAAAGTGAGTCAAATTTATTGTTCCGTTTTCAAATTCGTCCCCTTCGCAAAAGGCCATTTTAAAAGAGGGCCGAAGGAGGTCATGTAATTACTTAATTTGTTTTCATCTTGCCCGTTCAAGTCTCGGTGCCTTTCTCGGTTCCTGCTCTCGGCCCGAAAAGGTTCCCGGACCGTGGGTGTGGTGTCGTGAAGAAGGAACGGTGGGCGATTGTTGGGTGAGGTTGTTAGAGTCTGCCACCTTCGGTCCGCGAGTGATGAAAGCGCGAAGCGTGGGATTTTCCGTTTTGGAAATTGAGGCGGCAGAATGAAAGGCGGAAAAACTGAAAACTCATCCTAACAAACTGTCAGTAAATTAAGCCTCCAAAATGAAGTGACGCAACGCGAACGCGAAATGGGCTGGGCTCTGGGGCACTGAAACTTGATTTTGAGGCCAAACTTTGCCCGCGGAAAGATGGCCGTCAGCTCGCGCTGCAGTTTTCATTTTCTTTTTTGTTGGTCAAGAAAACTTAATTATGTGCTGTTTCCGTAGCCGTAGGCGTTTTAGCGTCACAGTGCGACCCCGCCGAACGGCTGTTAGCTGCACCGCTGCAAATATTCAGCAATAGTTCGGGCCCGACCAAACCGGCCACCAAAGACGTGCGCAGCTGCCAAATCGATCGATGACTCGTCGTCGATCGCCGGGAAAAAGGAATGGAAAATTCTTCGCGCTCGACAGCGAAGACCACCATCAAATTCGTTGGCTTTGTTTGCTTGCGTTATTTACTAGCGCCTTCCGAAGCTCGCTAGGTCGTCCTGCGACGGGAATTATCTCACTCACTGTGTGGGAGCGTCGATTCGCCGGCCGCCGATATTCGTGGAAAGTGGAAAAGTGAAAAACGTTCGCCAATGTCGTTCGGCCGCTGTTGTTGGTGTAACAGATTTTCTCTGTTGTTCTTTCGGCTTCGGAGGATTTTTCGCCCTCTCGTCGTCATCGAGGGCCGGCTCGGTTGGAAGTTTGCGGCACAAATATGCTTTGGCTTCGCAACTTACATTCCCGTCGGCCAAGTGACGGAATTTTGGTCGAACTTCGCGAAGCGCTAAGACGCGGGAGCGCAATTAAGAGCTCAACCGTCTTCTGGGAAACGTAGACACTGGGTCCCCTTCCTGGTCCAGTGGAGGGGAGCATCTTTTCTCTCGCCTCAGCCACCAGTCAACTGACAGGACATTCGCTTTCATCGACCGATCGGTCCGTTCGCCGTCATCCGTCAGACGTGGTGGCAGTTTAAGTCAAAGTTCAGTACCGACCGTGCCCGCTAAGTGCTGGACAAAGTTGGAGTTACGAGCGCGAAGAACGAGCGTAAGTCCGAACTCAGCCGGAGAGGTTTTCTTCTGGGTACGGCGGAATTTCTTTTTTTTTTGCTGGCTCGTTGTTGTTGAACGCCCGAACTGAAGTTCCATGGCGGCGAGATTGCAAATTTAGGTGGAGCAGGAGCAGGACGCCGCGTGTGGGGACCGAAAAATTGCACCCCTGAATTGGGTGCAAGCGAAAGCGCCGGCGGACCTAACGAGAAGTGTAAGAGCATTAAAATGTCGTTCCCGACATCTGCCACGGTGCTTCCAGCTTCGGAACTCACACAGAGAGCGAAAGAGAGAGCCAGATATAGAGAGAGAAAGATTGAAGTTGGTTCCTTTGGATGGCTTTTGGTGTATCGCCAACACTCGTCGCGTGGAGCCGCGGGCATCATGATGATGATGGTGTTTGAGGTTGGACTGGGGCTCGTTAGATGAGGTTAACTATGAGTGGATAGGACCCATCCCTGAATAGGATGGATAGAACCTATAAGGTGCCATCCACTCGGCAGATGCCGCACGTCGACATGTCCTACAGATTGCTCGACGAGCATACGGCACGGCTGTATTAAAGGACGAGTTACGCTGGTCTGCATGAAACCCATCGTTACTAGTGCTGTAAGGAAACCCCTTTCGTAAAGCGCATTAATAATACGAATTTTTTTCTCTACTACACTGACTAACACTAACATCATGGCCGATAAGACTTGACGGGCAGCACTCAGTGGGTCATGTTTAGAATCATTGGGTTTTTGAAGTTTCTATTTACCACTGTTAACCTTTCCCCATTTAATGTCGGGAAATGACCGGCAAAGTTCCTTCCAGATTGAAGCATTGCAATTAATACTGGAAACTATTTTACAAATAATTATAATGGTCAAAGGCAGTTGTATTTTTCACTTTGAATTTTGCCCGACAAGTTGGTCCGAGAAATTTCTCTCCGAAGCGACGAAATCATATCACGAATCACGAAATCGTTTAATTTTGACAGATAGCGCATTTAACATAACATCTTGTTTATACCGCTCTGCCCGTTTTAAAAATAATAAATGAAAAATAAACAAGGAGTTACGGTAATTTCCTGATAGTCAACTCATTTGAAAAAATCAAAGCAGTTTTGGAAGAGAAATGGCGATCTACATCATAACGTAGCGGTACTATTTACCTTACTCAATGTTTGAGAATGCTCACTGGAATTGATATGAAATAATGTCCCCCATTTGCGGATGCTTTGCGTTAGTCAGTGTTAAATATTAGCTTTGCGAAGTTCAAAAAACCAGCCGCGAAACATCCAAAAGGCTGGCATTACAACATAGGGGCCCAACATAGTTCAGCTAGGTGAAAAGTGTGAAAGCGTGAAGCAAATCATCCGTGACGGGGCACTCTCTCCTGCGGACCACGACCCGAAACTCTCACCCGAACGAATAAATAAATATCGATTAGGAGCGAGGAAATAAACCAGCAATAAGTAGCGCGGCCATGTCTGTACAATGTAACAACCGTGCCATTACGCTCCGGTCCCCCCGGTCAGTGCGCTTCCTTTTGGTCCGCCTATTTTCTTCTTCCCCGGCCTGCCTGCTGCGTGTGGCTTCTGCGCCCAGCACTCGTGCAGCTTTCGTTTTTTCTTCGCCCACAAAAGCAGAACAGCCCCACAAATTACAGCCCACAACGGACGGCACTTGGCGTGGCCGCCACGAGCCACTGCACACCTGTTTTCACACGAGAAATTATAGGTTTTACAGAGCGCGCGTCACTTTGGATCACCGGGGTCCAGGACCGTGCCGCAGGGCGTTGTGGGCGTCAGCGTTCGGAAAATTACACCCCCAGCGAGGCCGCCGGGAAAAGTCCCAAAACTAGCCCCACGCGATACGGGGAGTGGAGCAGAAGCCAGGGCGGGCCAGGGGAAAAGAATACGCAAAGAGTGTGAGAAAATTAGCATACTTTTCTGTCCCGTCGACATCGGCCGTGTCTTGGCCGATTGTCTTACGGCGCGGCGTGCTTTATGCTGTAGGGTGCTGTCGATGCTAAAAATAAAACCCACTTTCAACCTGCTGCAGGGCCCGAAAGGCCGCCCAGAAAACCCACCGGGTTTTCCGCATCCCACGCCCGTCTGATTGAATTAGACGAAGATTCCTGGGAGCCGCAGCACCGCATCGCGCGTGGTCTGCGTGTGATTGTTTTCCCGGCGCTTCTTTCTCTATAAATTCCCGCGAATGAAGATTAACGCTAAACGCCGGCGACGCGTGTCTTGCGGTGAACCATTAGCATGTACCTTTAATGCGCCCAGGATGAACGTCAACGCCGAGTGTGACCTTTCGGGCCACACTCGCGGGCCAATGTTTGTTTCAGCACCTCAGACAACTCGCACATACTTTACAGCCCTTAGTTTCTTAGGGCTTCATCGCACCCGGGACCGGAAAACCTTGGTTCTGTCCCAAGTGGCTGGCCCACCCCACCGAAAAGCTTTTATTCGGCTGTCAAATTCCTTTCTACCATCGATCACATCATCATCATCAGCGTCACCCCAGCGTCATGATACTTTGGGGGCCACGCCAATCCGCCGGCGAATCCGGGAAAACGGAGCGGAAAAACGCAGCACGAGCGTCCCGAGCGCGACGTACTGTAAACATCAATCAGTCAGTCAGTCAAGCTGTCAATCAGTGCCCATCCATCCTCGTCTACTCGTCGCCGAGCGCCGTCGGATTTCCGACGGGGTCTCGCGGGAACGTATCGTATCGCTTTGGATTCGGCGACACAATCAGAATGCCGAGTGGTGGACCCACTCTGGCCGCGTGTCCAATAATCTAGCACCGAGGAAAAGAATTCCGCGAATGTTGGTAATTAATTTGTGCTTGGGGTTATGGGGTATGAATTACCTGGCCAAGGTGTACACAAACCAACACAACAACCGATGCCGAGGCCGGTTCGTTGACATTCCACTTCCCATAAACATCGTGAACCCTGCGGGGCGCCAAATGCTACGCAGAGTCCACGTGTCGAGCTGTCGGAGCACATTCCCCAGCGCGGCCTGGCTTAACTGGAATTGGCGTGCAGGCGACCGAGTTGATGAAAATTAGATGAAGATCGTTTGCCTCGCAGTTGGCTCCGTCGTCGTCGCCGCCGGTATGATTTATCGGCCCATCAAAGTGGCAACAGTGGCCCTGCCCAGTGCCCGGGCATCGGGATCACCGTAAGTGACAGGTTTGCCAAACACACACGCCCCACGCCGGAGAATTGCATTCCAATGGCCGCGTGTCCGGCTGCGAAGATGGCAGTGAATCCGTCGGAATTCCTCGCCAACTCGCCAAAGTCCGTTCACGTTCACGAAGGGACCACGCCACACGTAGGACGTAAACGATTTCCTGACGACAGCTTTTCTGAAAGGTATTGGGCAACCCGATGCGATGCGACTGTATCATCAGCAACGCTTACCGTCGGCCGGGGCAGGGGGCCACGGTGCATCGAGAGAGCTGCTTCAGCAGACAAATGACACGAAAACACGCAGAAACGATTCCATTCGTTTCCGACGGCCGTCGAGCGTGCCGGGTTGGTGGGACTGCGGACGTGGGAGCGTCCTTCGGGACTAGTGATCTCGCCACCGGCCCAGGCGAGACTGTTTCCCGGGAACGGAATGCAAATCGAATCCCATCAGTCCCAGTAATGCAAGGTAGTTGGCAGCTCCAATGCACTCGTCGTCGTCGGCAGTCCTTCCGAGGACGAGACGAGGTCGATAAGACACAACAATAAACAACCCGTTCGGTGGTGCTCCACCACCGGGTCCATGGCATCTTACAGACGAATATTGATGCGGACATCAATCTTTTTTCCCGCGTGTGGTGGCGTCTAGCGGCGTCCGTCGGGTTTCCGGGAAGCTTCCAATCCGTCCGACTCGGGTTCATCGCTGCGGCTCGCCGTCCAGTCAATCGCAGCAGTAGCTGGCGCCAGCCACGGCCCAGCGAAATCTGAATGGTGGGAATTTAAAATTCAATTCCACATCCCGGGCCCGGCTTCCGGGTTGATAAATTGATGTGCTCCGAATCGCGCACCCGACCACGACCGCCATTATTGTGCGGAGTCGAACGCCGAAATGAAAAACACATCCGTCATCCCGTCTGCGATTGACAGAAGCGGGATCGGCTTTGATGCACTTTTTGTACCAGACTGCCGGGCTGCCAGGCTGCCGGGTTGTTGTTGTTTTGTGTTTGGTCTATTTGTTTTTGGGGGCCATTTGTGGGCGCGCGTTCCACAAACAGGGTGGCCCAAATACCCACCAGCGTGAATCCATTTTAATGTGTTTGTGTCAGACGCGTCAGGAGCGTATTTGAAACGTATTAGAAGCGGTCCTTGGTTTCGGTTTTCTTTTTTTGGTCGCTTCTGGAACTCGTTGTGGTTTTTAATTGTTTATTGTTTAATTGTTTATAAACACAGTGACAGAATTCGTCAGTCAATTAGCCAGTAAGTTAGTTCTATTCTGGCGAAAGAAAAATAAAAGAACTTAACTAAGGAGTTACTTTATTCCACATTGATTCTTGGGAAGGAACCAATTATGTGACTTGACTCGACTCGAATCGAATCGTCGATAGAAACTCTTTTGCATAGACCACTCCTGAATAGGTCAGGTGACAGATGACCCTCTAACAGGTGTAAAATACTGTCTTATTCACACGTAGACTATCGTGGAAATTTTTTCACATTCCAGGCGCAAAGTTTAACCTCTACCCTTCGAGGGTCCCTGTATAATAGAATAAGGATATCAGTTTGCATGGCATGACACTGGACGGACATGGATGCCCGCGCAAGGTCGCGTAATTCATCCCGTTCGCAGGCAAACTGCCCATTAATTTCCCATCATGCTCGGCCGGTGTGTGGTAATTAAAACGGGACACTGGCCCCTCAAAATGACTGGCCAATTGGGACCAAAAATTGGGAATCGCTGGAACTGAAAAATGTGCCCATCATTACGCGGTCTGGCCGTCGGTGAACTGTCGAGTCATCCGAGGTGAGCGAGGTAACGATAAACCGCGCGGAGTTGTTGAAATACCTCTCGCGAAATGATTACACCGGCGCCTTCCACGGCGGTAGAATGGCGTCCCGTGGCGTCACGTCACATGGATCATTTGGCCAACCATTTTTTTGTGCGTGCACACCGTGCACTACGTGCCAGGATCTACGTGCGAAGGAGCGGCCCAAAAAAAAAGGGCGCCCGTGGGAAGAACTCTGGGCCCATCGCGAGGATCACCGGCCAACCCGTCAAGCGATGCCGTTTCCATCATGCTAATGGATTTACGGCGCAGTTCAGGGCCGCCTCCGGAGTGTCACCAGAAGCAGCCCGCTCGCCGAGCACCGGAACAATGAGGCTTTTCCGGTTTCGCCCGCCATTCAACGGAGGGTGGCCCCGGGCAAAAACATGATGCTATTTTTCATTGTGAGCCGCTCGGTGAGTGCGAAAGTGGGCCCCTCCCAACGTGGGCGTCGCAGGGGATAAAGGATATCCCGCGGAGCGAAGAATAAACACTCCGGTTCCGGCGCTTGGAGCTTTATTTCGCCAAACTCCAAACAAGAATATCGCCGGCGAAGCGTGTCCTCAAGAGCGATGCTTATTCTCTCGGCTGCTGCTGTCGCCGTTTGCCGGAGCATCGTTTATGTACTTTTGGTGCCATCGTACCAAGAAACATCGACGTACGGGTGTCATTACATCGACTGTTTGTTTGAGTTCCGCCGAAGCTGGAGACACACCGCCGGGGGGCACCGGGCGGGCGGGAGGTTTTCTTCCTGAGATTAGAGCCAATGTAATTAGTATCTGTCCGGGGCGAGAGCTTGCGCGACAAGCGATAGATGTCGCGTGTTCGCAAACAAAACGCACTCCAAACCTGATCCTGAACTCGTCTCGGGCACTGATTTGCACGAGACGCGTCTGGCGAGAGTGAAATGAAAAACTCTGCCGAAAGGACCCGTTTTCCCAAAAAACCCACCCACCGATGGGGGCCACGGCGATGCACAAATAAAACATAAAAAGAGGTGTAAAGTCGAAAGACAAATCCCAAGTTTGAACATCACAGAGGATATCGCGCTTCAAGCGGAGTGTGTGTTTGGTGAAAGATGTTGATTTTGCGCCGAAGCGCCGCAAAGTTGGACTTGGCTGGAGGACCACCTGGAGTCACGCAGCGTGCGATCCCACCCGGCGTCTTGCAGGGCGTGACTCGAAGACACCCGAGGCCACGCGAGAGCGATCGTTGCCCGTGTTTGCCCAGGACTCTTACGTTCACTCGCTTACTTAACGCCCCGTCTGTGAGACTTTTTTTCCTTCCTTCGCGCCCGGACGACATTCTTCTGCGCGGCTTTCTCGTCAATCAAACTTCATGGTGGGCAGCGTTCCGGACGACAATAATCCCTTTGAGTTTGGAGTTACGTGGCCCGGGCCCGGTATTCACATTTGGGTAATTAGGAACTCAGCCCCCCCCCATTATCTAGTATCGGTAAGTAAGCCGGCAAACAGAGCGTTGGCTTACAGGACAAGGTGGACCGAAGGTGTTCGTGGATTCGGGGCAATTTGGTATCGTTTAAGCACATCTAAACATGCTCCACAATGCGGCATCAATTAAATGTAGGCACCAGGGAACGCACCGGAAAATTCACCCCTATTCGAGAGGGTCCGTCGAGCGGTGTAACGCTGAAGTGGGTTGGCAGGGCGAATGTGGCCCTCGAATCCGTACACCACCGCTGCGGTAGAACTGTTTTAAATGGCGCGTTTGTAAACCGTAATGGGTCCAGGACTCGTACGTTTGATGGTTTTGAAAGAGAAACTCGCCGGCAATAGGCAATGCTCAACTAAATTGGAAACGTTTAGCGATTGACAATGGGGCCAAGCGGATTACACCCAACTTTAATTCCAGCGCTTCGTTCTACTCCGAACGTTACGAGTGGCTACATTTTGCGGATAGTTAGGTCTAGCCTTTAAGTCAAACGTGATGAGGGTTACCACTAAAGTTAGCGCATATTTTGTATACCCTATATACTGCCTGACCTGGATGGATCTCTTGTAGTTTCGAAGCCGTTTAATGATCGCCACGGTTGTCTTACCTGAAACGAGAACGAAAACAAAGAAATGGTGAGCGAGTAATTCCAATTCATGTTCAGTGCGGGACAAGACGATTTATGGAGTGATTCTCGGACTCGCGAACTTTGATTTGGACTCCCGCATCGCCAGCTTCGGCTTCAATTAATGAGCACGCTTTGAGCCCCCACCAGTGCCTTGTGGTTGAAATCCCATACCGAAATGCCGAAACAAAACGGAAAAAAACGACCGAAGAAGTATTCTCGTTTTCCGCTACATTTTCCACGGTTCCGTGCGGCGCCAAACGTGAAGGTGGAGCATAAATTATTATGAAATTTAATCTCATAAAAATGTTTCTAAATAACATTAACGAGCTACCGAGGATATATGGCCGTCGTTTCAGGGGGGTTTGGGCTGGGTGGGCGACGTTCGTGCTTTTTCCGCGAACAGTGCTGCTGCCCAGCATCTGACAGATACTCCCCACACCGGTGTTCCGGGACTGACCGAAGGAAGTCATCATCAGTCGCACCGATGCGATGCGGTGATGCGCCGTTGGAAGAAGATTAGTGAAGGTGAGCAGGAAGGAAGCCCAGGGAAGCTGGCCCAGAACGAATGCTGCGTTCCCGGTGGAGTGGAGTGTCACGGGTTGCCACGGATTCCCGGGAGGGAGCTGCTGGCCAGGTGACATGTGGAAAAAGTCATAAACTTTTCGAAGTCCCGGCCCGGTACGACGAACAGCCAGTACACCGGAGCAACATAAATGTTTTCTATGACACTGGAATATACATTGCCCAATTAGGATGAATTATGGGCACCCCGGTTCAGGGAGCATCGGCACCGCCGTATCCTTGGGCCCGAACCGAGGCGAGTTTTGGGGCAAAGTTTCGTACATCGGAATAAAAGTTGGAACAGTTGCAGGTTTGCAGATTAGTTGTAGTTCCTGCTACTTCGGGTTCGGGAAGCCGGCTGCTGGCCGGAATACCAAAAAACCACCCGCTTTCGGTGCGCCGTCTGCGTTGGGTGATGTAATTGGAAAGTGATCCCCGCTCGGGAGTTCGTTTACAATTTATATTCTAACTCTGCTCCCTGGGAGCTGGGCTCAGCACAGCTCGTGGCCGACAAACGTCGGGCCTAGGTCGGGCCTATGTCGGAATCCTCACGTCACCTCACGGGGGGTCTCAGGCTTTTCTTTGTTGGCCCCATGCTTTGGTCCGGGCACGGCAAAAAGTCGGAAATCGTTTGTCGAAGCCTAGGTAGCGGCACGGCGTGTAGTGCAAGGTACCCGTAAGCATGATCCCGAGCCAGCTACCAGCATAATAATCACGTTGACGACAAATGATTATCATTAGTGCACGGCCAGCTCGTCCCCCCACGCGCGTGAGTGTGTGTTTTGAAGGGGTGTTTTTTGCTGTGTCCTTAATCCGGACGCTTTCACGTTTGCTTTCTTCTTTCTCTGCCCGACTTCCAGCCCAGTACGTCCGTGCGAGCATCGAGAAAGGACAACGAGCACTTCAGCGCGACCCGGACCGGATGCTGGCCTACCCCGGATGGAGCTCTTCCGAGTGAAAGGAGCCGGATAATAGAAATCCTTTCGGATTGTTGCGATACGGCCCCGGGAGCAGTGTGAACGACGGGGGGAGCTGCATGTTCGAGTTGTCGTCGTGGTTGCGTTGTTCTCTTGAGTGCCGCCGCCGACGACGACGACGACGACCATCCGGGCCGTCAGGAGCAGGAGCGCAACCAAGTGCCCGGCCCGGCGTGTGTGGGAAGGGGGCGTTGGGTTGCACTTGTGTATCGCTAGCATAATCACGACACTCAGCAAGCCGCTCGTGCGAACGACAAAACGGCCATAATTTTGAATCGCCCTCCGTCGGTGCGGATTACAAATGCATCACAGAGCGGGGCGAATTGTTTTTCGTGCCATGGCCCTCGGGGCGCAACGAGCGACCGGCAACCGGATGGAGGTTAGAACAACTACACACGTCGTTGCATTAATCATGCTCGCACGGCACTCCGTCGCCTGATGAGCAACGGGGTTCGAGATGGAGAATTGGAATAATGCAAACGGTCACAGGCACCACCCAGCCATTGGATGGTTAAGCACCTCTTCCTCTTCAGCCGATGCATTGTGCTGCAGTTAACGCAGCCGACGAAATGCAATCATTATTTTGCGCATCAAATCGAAGCGCGAGACGAGGGTCGATATTTTCAAGGTATCGGCGACACTCCGGTGAAGAAAGTGAAAGAAAACCTTTAGAAACTGCATCCCGACGCGGTGATGTAGTTTTCTCCGCACACACAGAGACTCTCGCCAGCAGGAAAAGGGATATTCCGTTCCGGCGTTGTTGGCTGAAAAGTTAGTCTCTTTACACTGGGGTGGCGCTGGCCCCGTGGGATAGGTATCAAATGAGGACCATCATCGCCGCTGGAGGATGTTAGGTAACTTTATGTAGATTTAAATCGAATACAACTGCAAATCTTGTTATCTCTGGTGTAGCTTGCAAACGCGAAACGTGCCCGGAACTGACACGAACCCGATCCGAGTCCGCTCGACGGTTGAAGCGGCCGAGACGAGCGTGATATTAAAATGATAACCGTTTTTTGGGGGTAAA
This sequence comes from Anopheles bellator, assembly GCF_943735745.2. NCBI lineage: Eukaryota > Metazoa > Arthropoda > Insecta > Diptera > Culicidae > Anopheles > Anopheles bellator. Next base: position 51,143,960 of record NC_071285.1, on the reverse strand, counting down.
AATAAGCTGTAGCTTACGGGTTTAAAGCTAGTTTTACGTACACCATTTCATCTGTAGCAATAATCAATAATGGCAGTTTTGGAAATGTTAACTATTAACAAAGAACTTCCTGATTAATATTTTGTAAATGTTCTTAAAAAAGAAACTTATTTTTTACGAGCTCAAAAGCATGATGCCAACCAACATAAAAAACATAATAACAGCCAACGAGCTGAATTTGTTTGCAGCGTTTGTGTCGGCAATTGATGTAACAAGATGTAATAAAAGGATAATTTATAAAGTCAATTTTTTTTATTGTTTGTAAAATGCAGAAAATGTTTACGTTTACGAGTTTACAACAAATTGGCAACCAGTTTAGTTACAGGTTTTAACGGAATAATTTCAAAAAGACATTCTGTTTTTAAAATCAAAGATATTTCGATTTTGGATCAGCGTAACAGTAATCTGTTTACATTTTGCAAAGCTGGATATGACAATTTAAAAAAATCTATCGCCTCACGCGTTCTTTGTGACTTCTGCCGACTGCACCACGGCCAGCCAGGCCCATCAGTCACCCGTCCGTCATATTCTATTCCATCATCATCAATTTGGCTTCGATTTTCCCAAACGGCCCCGCTGCGGGGGACAAAGCGGTACAGGGAAAACAGCCCAGCCCCGAGCCGGCCGCCGGCGAAGAAGAAAAGGCGCTTTTCCGCCACACAGTGTGCTTTGGGGTTAGTTTAAAACGCCCTGCCCGCCCTGGTCCTGGCTGCTCTAGCGCCCGTCGAAGGAGCCAACATGTCCAACACACCACTTCCACCCATCCAAACGCCCACCCGGCCACCGGGCGTGCCCCACTTGACCGCAAAATCTGTCGAATAAGATAAATGTTTTCCAAAGTGCAAGCACCGACACCCAATCTCGCCATCGGATCTGACACGGCCACGGTCGAGCGTGGCCCCCGGATCATGGGCGGTCGGCAAGTGAGTGCTCTCGGGCCCGGCTTCCCGTCCCCGTCCCCTACTTCCTGTGCCCTGTGCTTTCCGGGGAGAAAAAAAAGCTATCCTCCCGGCCCGGCGAAGCATATGGTCGCCATGCCGCTGTTGGGTGTATTATTTTCCTCCGTCACTCCACGCCCTCCCCACCGATGGACGCTGCTGAGGGCGTGCGGGTGGAGGGGCTGGCGGTCATAGGGAAACACCCAAGGTCTCTCACCCGGCGCGGCACGGATGTCGGGAACCAGAACGGGGAGAACACCGATGCTGTCCGCTTTTTGGTTTTTCTCTTCGACTTTCTCCCCAGCCGAACCGGACGTTCCGGGGACTACCGGAAGCAGATTGTGTCGGGATTCTCCTTCCCGTCCTCACGGCCTCGGGTTCATACATATTGTACGAGTTTGCGTTTTGCGCTCGAACTTCTGCTTCCTTCGCCGGAAAAATGGTTCGTTTCGCTTGTCTCTCGCGCTCTCTTTCTCTCACTCACATTCACGCACTCTTTGTTTCTCATTTTCTCTTCTGGTCCCTGCCCCTGGCTGTACCCAGGTCCATGTGCCCCCTGCCCGAAAGCCACGGTTTCAATCAATTTTGATTTGAGTTTGAAAAATGATCGTCTTGCTCGACGCACCGATATCGAAGGGGCTACCTCGGCGGTGGCTGGAACTCGCCGGCGTGCGGGTGGCACTCGTGTAATCATTGGGCAGCATATTTTCCGTTAGCCCGCCTGCCCGACAGGACCCGAAAGGACCCGTCGTTCACACTTGCCGGACACCCGACACTCGTTCGAACACCGATAAGGCGGACAGCCGTCCGTTCCGTGAGTCAAAACCCGGTGTACCGGTCGCTATCGGCAAAGAGTGTTCTTTTTTTCTGGCCGTTTGAAGTCAGCATGTTCCGGAAAAAATTAGGTCGTGGTCACGTTTCGGGCACGGGTCCGTTGCGTGGAAAGTACGTGCGAACGTTTTGTCATCCGAACGCCCTAGCTGCTGGCCGCGATCCGCAAGAAAACATGGAACGATGTAATACAAACAGAGCGCTTCACACACCACCATTTGTCATCTCGATGCTTTTGAAGCGCCGCCGCCGAACGGTGATGATTAATAAGCACGGCCAGAGTGTCATTATTTCGGCACGCCTCACGCCGTACATTTTAAGTTGTGACTATCCTGATGATCCTGTTCTGAAGGTAGCGAAAAAAAAATGCGTAGTCCGTTGTGTGCTTACAGCGCCGAAGGTGTATCGCGCGCGCGGTTGACACATTTCAACATTATCGGGCGGCGGTGCAAATCAATTTACAACCATCGCCACCGCTTTATCGCCACGCCAGAAAGGAGTGCATTTAAAACCATTTATCATCCCTAATGTCAACTGCATTCGCGTGCCCGGAAAATCTCAATAACTCGGTCACGCGAGCAACGTTGCCCCCTCGGAGAGAGAGCGAGAGACGAAGCGTTGGGTCCGAGTCGATCCGAAAAGGCGGTAACCAAATGGTCGATATCGGGCCGGAAAAATATCAGCCATCAGCGTCCTGGTCCTTGTCGGCCAATTTTCCTGGGGAAGGGGGGCGGACGTGGTGGGCGGGAAACACGTCAGCAACACTTCCATCTGGAGGTGACATGTTTGATGATTAATTAAAATGTGACACAAAATGCGTGACCCGAAAGCGTTGCGAGTGTTGGCTCAACCTGGCCGGCCCGGGGCACAATAATTCTGTCATCTAAATCCCCGTCGTCGTCGGCTTGGTGGATGGAATAATGGCTGGTCCACCTTGGCCAGGCGAGCAGGCCACTCGTGGCAGGCTCGGCCAGGTTGGCCATTAAAAATGATTCATACGGTGCGCGTCTGTAGCGGTCCGTGGGAGCATAATTTCCTGCTTCCTGGCTCGGTTCCTTTATCCGTGCACCTGAAGAAAGGTTCGGGCTCACAAGACCTTGGAACGGCTTGGAATTTTAACAAAGAATTCAAACGAGCTCGCTTGTTACAAATTTTCGTTTCCAAAAACTAATTGAAGCGTTTCGGGACCACCACCGCGCAACGCCGCAGGAAATGGATTAACTCCACGCGTGGCCAAAAATCCATCATCCTCCCATCACCGCATGCGCGAACCGCTCCCCCCTCCCCCCAGCGGGGTCAGTGGGGTAATCAATTTTCCACCAATTTTGCCAAAACCACCAAATCTAACCAACCGCCATCGGCCGCCGGCCAGCCCAGGTGTGCCAACGTCATCAATTTTCCTGCGCAGGCAATATTTGACAGTGGCCATCATAGCGGAAGCGAAACAAAGCAAAAGAAAAAACCACAATCAGGGTCCTGCTGGGGCCGGAGCCGGGCAGAATGGATAGCCTGGTCCCTGTTGCTCTGTTGCGGCCACACTCTAGGCCCTTGACGTTTTCCGGTGTGTGTCTGCGCGGGGCCTTATTTTTTCTGGTCCACTGCCCCGCAGCGTATCCTTTCGCAACCCGAAACCCACACCGGAGCGCGGCCCAGCTCCCGGTGGGCTTCTAAATTGCGGTCCGGCCACCCCGGCGGGTGGCGATGATATAAATTATCAACATATTAATAACATAAATAATGATAGGTAAAGGTAATTGAAATCAAGCTGTGATTATTTATTGACGACCACCAGCCGGGCTGTCATTGACTTATGGCGTAAGTTTCTGGGGGCCGATTTCCAGTCATACCTGGGTCGCCACGGTGACGCCGACCTTTCGCATTGTGTGCGTGTCGCACAAAGGCTGGGGTTGGGCGCACGGTCAACATTATGTACGGCTGCACAGCATAGGGCGACGTTGGCCACCGACCGAATTGGCGACGCATTCCGGACGAGTCAGCGGACGACATGAGTTATGAACGTTCGGTGGGCGAACTAGAGAGTAATGCTTGGGACGGTTTGTGGACGCCAAAACAGACGACAGTGAAACAATAAACATTACCCCAAAATTAACACCATCAGCAGCCGAGCAGCAGTCGAACAAATTAAGAATTGGCTCCAAATTAACGGCGCGCCGAATATTGAAATCGTTACTCATTGCCTGTTATTTATTTTGGCCATCCTTGGGGCCTCCGAAACGAGAAATTCCAATCGGCATCGGCACTTTCGCAGCATCCGCGGTTCGCTGTGCTCGGTGTGGGGCCAACTGATATAAATGTGACCACGCGCCAGGAGCGGGAAAAAATTCTAATAACTTGTTCCAACTGATTTATTTCGTAAATTATTTGTGTTCCGTCGTCGCCGTCGTGCGCCACATACACGCGCAGCACGGCCCTCATCGAAGACATTTCGCCATCAATCTCGGTAACCAGGCCCCGAGCACAGCGAGCGGAGGCAACATAAACGAAACTGATGTTGCCGATACGGCACTCGGAGCGAAATTCAAAAATTCCTGCCCAGCTGTCACGTGGAAAGCAATCGGCGAACGAAACCGAAGGGCGGCAAATTTACTGGCAGCGATGCCGGGGGACGACGAAGAAACAATTACGGCCGACAGAGTGGAAAACCAATCGGAAAGGCACTAGCGATCCGGGTGTTCCGGAGCGCTATTTGCAATGTGCGCTCGGTGATTATTTAACGCCGCCAGCGCCGGCCACCCAGTAAATGATTATTTACGTTTCGTGTGAGGAATTCCAAGCAAAGCTTCTCGTCGTCGTTCGGCGTTCGTGTGACTGTGCGCGGTGGAGAGATCCTTCGGGAAGAAAGGCCCAACAAAATAGGCAAATAATAAAATAAACACCACTAGTCGACAAGGAATTCACTCCTCACTCGAGTTAAACCCTGTGCCACACACACGGCACACGGTACACTCCATTCTTCGTCGAGAGGATCCTGTCGGTGCTGTGAGTTTGTAAAATCTCTGTCGCAAATCCCATTTGACAACTTCGTTTATGGTCGGATTGGGTTTACTTTTTATTGCTTCCTCATTAGGTAACAGACAGCGCTGGTGGGCGAGCGAGGAGCAGCATCCTGTTCCGCCGCACCCCATCGGGTTGGAATTAGTTTCATCGACAATCCGGGCCCCGGGTAAGGATAAGCTCGGGACCACAAGGACGAAACCGCACAACTCCAGCACGGAAGCAGCAGCACTGCAGAGTGCCTGGCTGGATCAGACGGTCCCAGATGCATCTTTAGTGTGCCTTCTGTGTGCTGTCTTTGTGTATGTGTGCATTGTGTAGAATGCAATTGTCCCGATAGCAGCGCCGGTCGCTGTCTCCCGAAGCCAAAGGAGCGGAAGGCAGGTATTAGTTTTAATCACATTTATGTTGTACGCTCTTCGCTTTTAATGCTTTCTCCACCGGGCACCGGGTTCCTGGCAGCAAAACTCCGAAATACACGGGGACAAGGAAGGACAAGGGCAAGGACATGGTTCCACAAGGGCCGGACCACCGGTATTGGACCGTCTTGAACTTTTATTTCGCCGAACATCTTGCAACTTCCCCCAACCCTTGTGTGGGCGAAAAGTCGAAATCAGTCGTGACATGCCGCTTGTCCTTCTGTGGTCTGGTGTCCGAACTCGTGGAGAGAGACAATTTTCTACACGTCGCACCGGGACTATAAACATAGTCTCCCGGTCGGTCGGTGGCCAAGACGACGAAGCCCGGACGGGTTGCCGGGGGACCGAAACCGGCAGCAGCAGGACGTGCGGAATCTCCGGAGCCGGATCAGGAGGGACACATAAAAGCAGGCAAATGTTCTTTTAAATGCTATCATCACACAAACAGTCGACGGCGGCGGCCGCCCGGTGGCCACAGACGCCACCGCCGCCACAGGATGCAGTTGCTGCAAGGCCCAGGGCAGAGATCCTTTCCGACCGCCCCAGAAAGCGGTAGAAGCAAAAAAGACATTAGAAAAGCAATACATGTCCAACGGTCGCCCTCTCGCCCCGTGAATGGAGATGAGGTTTTTGGGGTCGGTTAAACTGTCTCTCGAGAGGCCGCCCGGGGTTGAAGTGGCGTTGCACAACGCCAAGTGCCAGGTTTTGTTTTCCTCCAGATGCTGGTTCGACTTCTCGGCTCCCGGGAGCTTTGCGGCAACCCGGGGAACCGTTTAAGCTCTCATTAGCTTGGCAACCGAGTCATGGCGAGCGTCTTCTTGGGCTCGGTTTCTACTGTTTGGTGGGGAGATTAAGACAATTTTATGCTCCTTCGGCTGGTGTTTCGCTGAATCTGTGTAGTCCGATCGGGTGGGCTATCGTAATTTAATTATGCTGCACTCCGGAACGAGAAGCGGTCGGAAAGTCAGGCTCCGTTTCAGGGAATAAATCATCGGACCTGGAGCTGCATTTTCGACTGCCAGGTTACATCCCACAGAGACCGACATTTTTCCTGCCGCTAATAAGAGCGCATTTCAGCGCTGTTCGACGAAGAACGCCACCCCGCGGCCCGGAATGTTCCGGCCATGTTTCCGGAAACGGTAAACGGACACACCAAAGTGGTCAGCGTGACATGTGTGAGGCCTGCAAAAAATGATAAACGTTTGCCCGGCAACATCACCGAAAAATGCGCAAAATGTTGTACCACGGAACAGATGCATCAGGCGGCCCCATTCCTTGCGGTGAGCTTTCTCTCTCTCTCTCTCTCTCTGTCTCGTCGTGTGTCGGAGGAGCCGTTTTTCGGTAAGCCACAGCCGGCCGTGCCGCAATCATCACCGAAATGTGGGCCCGCCGGAAAAATGAAAAATGTGTCACTTTTATGAAGTGAACAAGTGAAGTAATTAAAACTTGTGCCAACCGTTTGTGTTCTGCGCTTTTTTCGTTGTCGCCGTGCCGAAAGAATGCAGTGGCATATTCTGCGCAGCGTTTGAAACAAACGGAACCTAGGGGTGGCCTTTTTGACGGTGTAACAACTTTCGGGAATTTTTCGCGAGCCCCTGGTCCGAGTTTTGTTTTTTGCCCGGGTGGCGAGAAAACCGTTTTGCTTGGCGGCGAAGTGCGTTGAAATGTGCCAAATGTTGTTGCCCATAGCGTGATGGGACAGCCGCAGGGAACGAATGTTTCATTTGCGTGTCATGGATGTTCCTGCTTTTTCCCCAAGCCCCAAATTACCGGCAACGGCAGCACTGGGCCGCAGCAAAAAATAAAGGAATCGACCGCTTTGGAACGGTAGAACTCACTGAAAGCGGGAATACTACGGAGGTCAAAAATAACTGAAACCAGTTGCCTTCAAGTATCGTAATTTTGCTGAAAAAGATCGGATTTGTGGAGAGAAAATTCTTAGCTCAACTTGCTCGTGATGTTTTTACATCCCGTTTTTCGTGGCCATTTCGCTACAATATCGAATCATTTAGTTCCGGAGCCACCGTATTTGCTTGACTTATCACCATGTAACTTCTGGTCGATCCCTACACTCAAGCGACTTCTTCGTGGATATCTTTTACATAGTCAATGGTTGAAACATTGTCGAAACGAATAATGTGTTAAGGGCTACACCTAAAATGAACGTATATAACGTTGAAAACAGATAATGAAGAATTTTCCAATTATAAGCAAATTCGCGATATTTTTTAGCCACAATAGCATGGACATGCGAGCCTGGAATAATTATTTATGACACATAGAATGGACAAAAAACCAAAAACCAATAAATCATAAGGATAATATGTTTTGAAGTCGTCAAAAAATATAGTTCATTGAGCTTGTAAATTGGCGACGGTCCTGTCAACATCTAGCCCATGCGTCACTGGCTGGTTGGCCATTCGTCATGCTTCGGGGGACAAAACAAAATCGAAACCAATAGAAACAACTGCATCAAAGCGAGGGCGACCGCAATAACTCCGGTTTTATCCTAGCTAATGCTGGGCCCATCCTGTCTTATGGTCACGATGCACCGCTGCAATGCTGGTTCTGCTATAGCAAAACACACTTCCAATGATGATGCGTGAAACGGAAATAAAGTTCGAAAAAAGTGCTGTCCAAGATTATGCTGTCAAATGCCGGGTACCAGGATCAAACATTGATCGATGCGTTTGCGAGTTGTGACGGGCCATTTCAAAGCCACAGCGATTCGGTACAGCATACGAGCCGCCTGTCACGCTTCCAATCACTGAGAGGTCAGCACTCGGTTGATCGCGAGTGGTGGATTAGAAATCGGTGGCCGAGCCAATTCAGCCCCCGGTTGGGACCGTTTAGTTGTTCAGCATCCAACTTTGAAGGGTGACATGATTGATTGTCGGACCGACCTGCCCGACCGAGAGCATAATGATATCGAAGCCGAAGGGGACTTGGGCTTAAAACATCACGTGGTGGGACAGTGAAAAATGTAATAAGTTAATCCATGTTACCCGAGAGAGACAGAGAGACCGAGAGAGAGCGTGAGGGAGTCCAGGGACTTTTGATTGGAATGGTCGGAGGTTCACCGGCAAATTAATCCCGATGCTTGCGGGGAATGCAATCACAGACGGCGCAGTTCTTCGGGGGTCCCGAAAACCCCCAAAAGAAGTCAGTTTCATCAAACCGCGTGTAATTGCTTCGAGAAGCTTTCGCGGGGGGCGCGCTACGGGCTCAAGAAGTAAAGGCCATGCCAGGCCGGTCCCAGTGCAAACAAGGAGGCGAGTGGCGGGAGATAATGGTTCGGCAAACAAACTGGCTGCGGCGGAAAGGGCATGACGATGGCGATGACGAGAGACCCCGAAGACCGGAGAATGGCGTTCCGTGCCGTTTGCGTGCGCGTTGCGGATGCGTTGCGTGGGGCGCAGGATAAAAACTGCCCCATTCTTAAGACGCAGTTTTGCCGTCTAACCTCCTCCGAGCCTTCGAGTGCCGCGAGGATACACAAACCAACACACACACATACACACAGAGAGCGAGTAGAGACAAAGTATCCCATTTCTTTTCCAGATTACCCATAAATAATCCCGAAATGAAAAGACGCCCGAAGACGTCGTCGACGCGCGAAGCGGAATCCTTTTCCCGGCCCACCGCCACCGACCCGCGCATCTGCCAAGGAGGGGCTGGCCACCCACCACCGGGGCGGGCAGAAAAGAAAAGGAGCTCATTTGTTTTTCGCCTGCTGTCAGCAGCGCATTTTCTTGCGCCAGGAGAGCTAATGGCTCAGCGAAGACAATAAGCATTCAAACTGGTTCCGCACCAGAAAGGAAAAGGAACAAAAAAAAAACCAACGCCAGCCCCAAACGGCGAAGGTAAATCTTCGCAAACCGGCCTCCCCGCGCCCAGGGCCGGCCTGGAGTGCTCGCCGCTCGCTATTTCCTTTATTACGCCAATTTTCCCTGAACCATCTGCCGCCAGTTGGGCGGAACAGTTATTAGCGGGCCGCACCGTGGGCTGACGAATGGAGGGCCCATCTTAGGCTCCCCCGTTTTCTTTTCCGTTCTCCTGCTCGGTGCGTATGGGCCGGAATCGACAGGTAGACATAATTGCTGCTGGCCGACTTCCGCCGGTGCGGCAGCGTGACAGAGATGCTCGATTTTTCCAGCCAGCAAAACGGAAAACGGATCCCTCGCTCGCTCGCTCGCTCGCTCGGGACGGAAAAAGTTTTCCAGCGCGTAATGTAATACTCGCTTCCCGGGGCTCCCACGTTCCCGGAACGAAAGCCGTCTCCGGAACGGTGTATCCTTCGGTTTCGGTGTTTTAATTTCGATTCCAACACACACACTGCGCACCGTGCGATGGAGATTAGGGACCACCGAAACCAAAAAGCGACGGAAAAAGGCTTACGGAAGCCGCGGCGGCAGGCGGCATGCAGACCACAAAAAAAGGAAACAAAAATGATGCTCAGCAATTTATTGGCTTCATTTTATTAATTTTTGTGCCCGATCCGCAAAAGTCACCCTCTCGGTTTCGTTTCTCGGTTCTCATCAAAAGTTCTCTTTCTTTCCTCCGGGCGCACGATCGATTGACACTCGGCTTCTAAACAAACGAAGGTGTCCTGTGTATGTGGTGACATCTGGCCGGAACAGATGCGTGGAGCACCTGTTAGGGACGATGCTTGAGACAGTTGGAGTTGGCCTCTAACGTAAATTTGCTCGATTACCTTGCTCTGTTGACCTTTTTGAATGTCCATTGGACCTTGGGCAGTGAAATCGGGCTCCTGAATTACTGTAAAGTTTCTCGTATAAATCGCAAACCCATCATTTGGAGTACATGAGTCATGAATTTTGTCTATTCTTGATCATAGTCAGAGTTCTTCGATCATCGCCAGAGCTCGTTTAGTTTCGCATGCATCAATAGACGTCTCGGAAACAAGGACGAAAAGGACGCTCTTGTAACAGATTCAAAAGCCATTATTAATACTGTAACACGGGACTTGCGAATATTCCTTCCGACGAGTACGAAAAATTAATAGGATAATTACGTTGCCAACACATGTACTGAACTGTTGTTTTGAATAAAATTGGAACTATTTCGAGTAAAAATAAACCCCGAATCAAAATCTAATTTGCGTTATTGAAGTTACAGATAGTATCGTTATTTAACGACCATACTGTTTATATTCAAGCTTTATATGTTTAAAAACTTCCTCAAAGTACACCTTGTTAAACTGTGTTAAACAGTCGGCCGCCCCAAAACATCGAAGCGGAACATGAGACGAATCGAAGGGGAACATGAAGCTGTTGCATTGCGTCGGTGGCCAAAAACATAGTTTTGAAATCGGAGTACTGTCCGACGCAATGCAGCCATTACTGCGAAAGCAGAAAAAACAAATCGGTGCTGTTCCTGTGTTTAAAATAGGATGCCTGTTTATGACCGTAATTGGAACGCTTTTAATCACCTCCTGTTTATGGGGTAAACAATCCGAAATAAAAAATACACAATCGACGAAACAGCAAGTAGAAGGGCCTGACAGCCCAGCCCAGACAGCCTCGATCCCCGGCCAAGAAGGGCTCCCGTTGCGTTCCGTGTTCCGTTCTCCAAAAACCGAGTAAGTCAACTTAAACGGCCGACAAAATTGTGACAGCGTGGCGTGGTTCAGAAATTAAAACAACACCCCGTTACCATCCGGAACAGATTTATGTAATCCCGAATCGTCCTTCCCGGGAGTGGCCGGTCCCGCCGTAGCAATACATTTCAATTGTACCGTCCACTTAGTGAGATTGTTTAGCAACACCGCAACCGTTTGGCTGGCACCGTGCCGGGCCCGAAGCGCGCGACAAACCCGGGGGCCGGAAACTATAAACTCTTCCTTATCATATAAAATGAGGTTTATTATTTACAATTAGTTTTAATTTTCTATCCCGCCACCGGAACCGGTCCCACCGGTGGGGAGTTAGAGCTGCCGTCTGCGCTGGCGTCCTCCTATCGTCCTTCTCCGGTGTGTATGTGTGCGAGTCGCGAAACGACGCCCAGTAAATGTTGTAAAATTACCATCATGGAGACTCGACTCCGGTCGACTCCGGTCGGCAGCAGCCGGATTGCAACTCCGGGGCGGGCACGCCACCACACGGCACTTCATGTTGTGCGCACTTCCGGTTTTATTGTCACCCGCCCTCCGCCCCCCTAAACCACCCACCAAACGGCCCGAGGCTGGCTGGGAAACCCGGAAGGTGCAAGGAATTCCGGAATGGTTATGAAGGCGCACTTTGTGGCACGGAGGTCGCGCTGGTCGTCTGTTTTGTGCCAACAACCACCAAGTGGTCGTTGCAGCGGCGCAAAAGTTGCAAAGATGTTCCGGTTTGTTGTCTGTCGTTGGTTTTTTTTTCCCCGTTCGGTTTTTGTGCCGTCAACGGTGCGGACGGTGCGGAAAACTCGCCCCGGGACCGAACTGGCCCCTTGGCCAGGAATGCGACGGCGAAGGATAGGATTTTACTGCCATCCGAGACGTAGAGAGAGAGAGAGAGAGAGAGCCGCCTTCCGGACCAGGCCGGCCCCGTGGTACACAGTAACGCATAACGAGCACGATAAGTGGCTCAAAAGATGTCCTGTGATTACGTAGTTTTTGTTGTCTGCAATCACTCCGGCCCTCGTTGGAGCTGTTGTCCGGCGTCTCCGCTCGCGGTCTCTCTCTCGCTTTCCCGGCCTTTACGGATGCCGGGAGTCGTTTTAAGCGAAAGTAATCTGGGTGTCCTGGTTTCGTTCTTTTTGTAGAAGAATCCCATTTGACCGATACCGGCCGACCGGAGTCCGATGGGGATTGCGACCGACTGACGGCAATAGCAACATGGCAGCAACATCAAAAGTAGATAGAGAGAAGGAGAGATGGGGAAAGAGAGAGAGAGAGCAGTAGCAAAATAATGCAACCGTTAGCATTACTCCGGCCGGCAGTTAGAGGCCAATTTAGCTGCCGTTAAGCACCAGATTGGTCGTGAATTTAAAAGAGATAAGCAGCCGTCAAGATGACTTCGCCACACGCCCGTCAATGAGCCCTGGGAGGTCCTGCGAGGGGCGAGCTTCGACGCACGTGCGCAGGAGTATGCAAATCCCGGCCAGCACCAATCTCGGTGATGCATTAATATTGACTTCCGCGTGGCCGTCGGAGTGGCTCCTGGCAAACAATCGGACTGTCCTCCCGGGGCGCGATAAATGGACCCCGATAGGTGGACCGCTCTCTCGTGTGCTCGTTGAAGAGGGCTCAAGTGGGTCTGCACGTGGTACTTCGGTTGGCAATTTATTGGACCAAATGTGCGGCAAAAAACGTGCGGAGGTTCTGACTGCAGCTAATCGGCTAGTGGATAGAAAGAGTGACTTACGCGCAGCAGCACAAAAAATCCTCTGTCCACTCGAGCTCGTTAATTTTCCCGAGCCACTCCACGGGGGGAGGGCTACATAATCGTTCCGCTTTCAGTGGCCCGAAGTGCCAGTCATTGAAATATGGTCCCTGGAATCGGAACGATTCGTCCCGATGGCGCGTCGAACAATGTTGCACATGTTCGCCGCCGCGGGACAACATGTTTGTTACAAACCCCCGTTGTGAGTGTTTGTATGCGTTTTTTTTTCGATAAATAAAATGCATAATCCGTTGGCAAATATTTGGCTTGCAATCATCATCTAGCCAACCGATGGCCGGAGTTTTGTTTGTTGTAGGAGGTTCCCGTTTTTTGTTACCACTCTCTCTCTCTCTCTCTCTCTCTCTCTCTCTCTCTCTCTCTCTCTCTTTCTCTCTCTCTCCGATTTGTGGTCAACATGTTGACCAACCTGCCAACGAGCAGCACCGGCTTCCGGGGTTTGGTTCGCCCATTCCCGTTTTTTTCTTCGGGGCACTGGGAACAAATAAGGCGCAATTTAGTGGCGCGTTTCCGTCGCATTCTGAATTAAATTTGCTTCGATTGGGATCGGTCTGGGCCACGCCGGGACGTGATTGTCGGGAAGCGCACAAACTACTGGCGCGCTGAATGGCGGCCAATTTACCAGCCCGCGGCCAAAGGATCTCAACTTTTTAACGCACATACACAGTTCGAATTAATAAGCCACAGCTGATTATGGGCCCCGTTCTCACGATGCTTGTCGAATGAATCGTGGCTCATCGAAACTGGCCACATAAATTTCCGTCGGCGATGGCTTTGAAAGCGCCCGTATTTTGGATATCTCGTTGTAGAGCGTAAGGTGAAAAACATCCGTCCGGGTGTCCGTGACAAAAAAGGGACATGCGTAAAATTACACGTACAGACATACAGCGAATCCGAACGGAAGCACCGTAACGTGAACCGCGCTCCATCCAACACACGCGCAACCAATTAAAGGGTCCAATTCAAACAAAATTGTTCAACGCACGTGAGGATGATAAAAATTGCACTCCGCCCTCGTTCTGTCTGGGTCTCGGTCGGTCTTCGGGGTTGGCGCATAATTTTCGGAAATTGATAAAATACAAATAATATCGCCGGACTGCGGTGATCAATCCGAGATCGCGGTGGCCACGGGCGGTGGCGCACCGAAGGGCAAACGCGTGTTGATTTTTGATCTCAATCAGTGAGCCATTTCAGTGAGCTGTGGCTGTGGCCACAGCTACTGGAGCGGGAGATAAGTTGGGCAGCCAAACGGGCAGCGATTCGCGTTTGCGTTGCTCCTGGCTCCTGGTGCCATTTTTAACCGTTTCCCTGGACCACGCTGGCGATTGCTGGCCACCGAAATGGGCATCAGCATCATCATCACCATCAAACCTGCAGCACGCAGCCTTGCGCAGCGTTTCCGGAAATTCCGGGGCGCCGGGGGAGGAATGTCCGGAGTCCGGGTCCCATTATGATAATTTACACCGTCCTCGTTCATTTGGCCGTTTGACCCCCGGCCCCTTGCTGAACGCGCGCCATCGCGATGAATGAGCTTCCGCTTTTCCGATTCACACAAATTATGAATTACCACAATCATGGCGATCATCTTTTTTCCTCGCCATACATATGCGGCCCCGGCCTCCATATGTGTGAGTGTATGTGCGGGGCAGGGATGGACCGAATGTCCTGCGGTCCAGCGCGGGATTTCGATTTCGATGGAAAAAAGAAAATCAGGACCACGGGGCACGGGCCCCCGAGCCCGGGCGTTTCAAATCTGCGTGCTGGGTTGCGGCGGCGGACTGGCTGGCGGGGAAGAAAATTGATGTTTTCGATACGGTGGTGGCCCGGTGGGCGCGGGGGCCTGAGGTCGGTGGTGGCGTGTGCTTCCGGCATGCGCTCCGGGTTTTTGGAATCCGGCCGTCCGGAGATAAGCCGACGATTTAATTCAATTTGCAGACCCACGCAGGGTTGGTTTTAGTTTTTCGGTGACCAACGGCCACCGGCCATTTTTCTGTGGCCAGGGCTTCGGTCGGAAAAGTAATTTCCTTTTGGTGCTCGCCCGGGTGCGCGCGGGGCACGGGCACTGATTTATCGGTGGCGAACGGGCGAACGGGCTAAAAATAGGAAAATAGTTCGGCCTAACTGCTAACGCACGTTGATTACATTCTCGGGGGGGCCTCGGCGGGACATGTGGAGCATAGCTAATGAGTTAATGTTAAAATTCGAACGTGTGTTGTTTCCGAACGCTTGGCTTATGTGCCGTGCTACGGTTCATTTTAGGGTGCGACCCGCGAAACAAGGCAAAAGAAGTAATTTGAATATTATCCTTGGTTTAATCCCTTTATTTTATGCCATTTGGCCACCGGTTAACACGATTTCTCTGTTGACGGATCGGGTTTCGATCAAGACACGCTGCCGAGTGTGGACGAGTCCTGGGGCAGCCGTGCACGTGATGCTAGAGAAATTGGTTCGATTGGTTGGAATGTTGGGTTTGATGTTTAATTGAACGAAACAAATCTCCAATTTAATGCGAAACATAGCTCTTTTGGCTCGTTTGGCTCGTACGCTCGCAAGCAACCCAACAGGATGCCTGATCCTACCGAGAGGTCTTGGGACATCGGCAACCTGATAGCAAAAATGTATCACTACCGTTCGAACGTCATTCTGCGATGGGAATGTCTGTCAAACGGCACGGCAAGGTGTCTTATTCCCGGTCCACATCGAACCGAGTGTTGGGCCGATGAAATGGGCATTAGTGCTGTTGGTAAAGCTCTCCCAGCCAGAAAACGGGTCCTCTCGCTGAGCTGACCCCGAGCCGAAGAAAAGCACCCAACCCACGGGCTGTCTCCGCCACACGTCCTTCGAGGCTGGCCATTTCGGTCGGGCGGTAAGATTGCATTCACCGATCGAACAAGTGGCCCCAGCCCAAGACGGTTCAGTTGGGCTCTATGTGTGTGCTCATCTTTTTGTGCCGGAACCGAGGACGGCAGAAAGTAGCCCGGTGATGGTCAGGGTGATTGAAAGTACGAAGAAAAGATGTCTACGGGTTTCATCATCTTGCGCACACCCAGACAGACGGACAGGATCGATACATTGGACGGCCCGGAAGAGAGCAGAGCAATGTTAGATATTCGTTCGCAGTGTGCTCGGTTGGCTACGGATCACGGATCTTCCCGGACCGATCCGAAACCGACATGAAAGGTGCTCTAATGAAGATGAAAATCCCCAAAGATTTTCCTTTCAATTTACTGCGCTCCTTGCTGCAGGATATATACATATTGTTTATTTGAATTCTTTATCCCCGGGCTGCCCGAGGCCGGTGCTGGGGCCCCCATCAGTCGAAGATCCGCACGCAAAGGGGTTTAACAATGAGCGCCACGAAGCATTGTGCGATTGTGCCCCGTCCGATGATGCTGGTCCCGTACGTGACCGGAGCTACAATAACGAAACATATTTTTTGTGGGATTTTCCCTGGGAATTCGCAGTGGCTCGGATACGGGTGCGATAACAACTCGGTGTACCCTCGAGCTGGACTTCGAAGGATGCCATCAAAATTCACCTCCCCGAACTGCGAACTGTGCTCGGTGCATCCGTTGGTTGGAACGAGGCTTCGGTGGCTGCCTGTTGTCGGCAGGACATTTCAGCAGCTGGACGCATCGAGCGCAAAAACGCACCGTAATGCGTTCACCCTAAACCTAATTGGCACTGGGTGCAGCCGATCACAGCCCTATTAACGGGCGAAATGAAGAAAGACGCTATCCGAAATGGAATCTTCGGATTTGAGGCACAAAAAGAGGGGGGGCCCAATTCAAAGCCTCCGTATTGTCCATCGGTCAAATTGGGTTCGCTAATCGGGTACTTTCGAGCAACCATCTTCTCTGCAAGAAGCGCCCGTTTCGTTAGCCCGAGTGCCGGCCGGAGTTTCGGCGATTTGTGGAACAGAGGGCCAGCAAAGCAAAAAAAGAACCTGCCGGATTCAGGATCAGGATTGTGTGGGCTCCCGCACAGAAAGGATTCATCTATATCCCATCTGTCAATCCCGGGCTACAATCCATCTATCGATCGATCCATCCTTCCATCAATCAATTTGTAGTTCTCGCCCCGCATTACGCCCCCGGCTCCGATTCAGTGGCACGCACGTGCCCGTCACGACATTCCCCAAGTTCTTTTCGCAGTGCCCTGGGCCCGGGCAGTGACGGATGGGCTTCTTCGAACCCTGTACGCCGATTCAACGATCCGGACGGTCACTAACGACGACTGGACTGGAATGTTGTCGCGGGGCTGAGTTTGAGCCGGAGAACGCACCGTTCGCATCGCCGAATGGAAACTCCAATTTTACGCTCTTCAACCCGGAACCGGAAGAAAATTAATTGACCGGCGGTTAAGAAAGACACCTTTGCGCACTGGGAAGGTGGCAATGAATGTGCCCTTTCGCTTCCGGTGCGAGTGCGAAAAGCATGTTAACGGGGATGCGATCGGATTGACGGCCGTCTGGCAGCGAGAAGACAGTCCTCTCGGGTTTTTTTGTGTTGTTGCTCCGAGCAGTCTGATTGAATCGTCAAGTTGTCGAGCCGCTGGCCAAGGCGTTGCGTGCGTGCGTTCGTGCAGTTGACGTGAGCGTATCCTTTTTTTTTCTTCCTTCCAACAATCAACCACCGTCTATTGTGGCATTGGTGGAGAAAGCGCTGCGCTCGGAATGTCGCCACGTCGTGCCGCGTGATGGACAGATGTTGGTTCGTGAATTCCTCATTTTCCCGGAAAAATCCCCCAGGTTTTTTTCTGGCCTGAAGGGCAGGCGCAATTGTAGACGTTCTGTAGCGAGTATTGCGATTGACGGACAGCTTTCTGTTGGTCGGTTTCAGGTCACCGTATTTAACAAGATAATTTATGCCAACATCGAACAGTAAGCGAATTAACCGTAATAGCGACCCAGACATAATCCCGGCTGATTTCGAAGTAACTGCATTACCTTGTCCGCGGACACGGAAGTTGATGTTGAGTTTAATACTCCGAAGCTCTGACACAATTCGTCAGCATTTTGGCGGACCAAATTAACAGAAGTATTTTCTTCCACAAATAAATTTTTCCCCAATGGACAACGCAACCCGATCGTAACTGCACACCCGTGAGAGAAAGAGAGAGAGATAGTGCACATGCCGTGGGCCGACGGGTTTGATTCTTAATCCTTCGAATCCCAGTGCTTGCGGCTGCCACCACCGGGCGTGGATTCGGTCGCTCGGTGCGAACGATCGAAGCTTCCGGTGGTGCCTGCGAAAGCGATAAAAACATAATAATGCTTTCAATTTGGTCCACTTTCTACTTCCTTTACCTTCCCGGTTTGGTTTTGGGCGGAATTGGGCGGCCCGGGTGGTGTTGTCGCTTATCCTTGCCGGTTTTGCCGGGCAAACTCGAACTGCATCCCCGAGCTCCCGAACGGTGCAGTGCCGAAGGATAAAGTTATAATTGAATAGCGACCCCGAATGAATGGTTTTCCCTCGACAAAAGGTTTTCCCCGCGCTGGCGGCACCGCTCTGTGTGTGGCTGTGCGTGTTTCACGACAAATCTATTGTTCAAAAAGGATAATTTAAGAAGCCAGTGCCGAGTCCAGGCCAGATCCAGGCACCAAGATGTGCTTGAGCGAGCGAGTGAAAATTGAGAAATCAGTTCGATTACTTAACACTGCAACTCCGTGCGGTGTTGGTGTCCTCGGAGCCCGAAGGCAGGCAGTCCTTTTGTGTCGCGGTCCCCGCCGGAGACACCGTACTTGGGAAGGAAATAATTGAAAAGTTGCAAAAATTAATACCATTCGATTCGGGCCTCGGTGTGGCGTGTTTGAAGTTACGCCGCTGAACCGGGGACTGCTGACCCCTTACTGGCACCTTTCCATCGGTTTCGAACCGATTGGTTTTGGGAAAAGCCGGGAAAAGAAGAACGGATCAAAAGTTTCGTCCCCAAGCCCCAAAGCAGGAGCACGACGATGAAGGCTCTTTTAATTCGCTGGACAGTCCGGGATCGGCAGCCAACAGATAGCGCCCTCGCGTAATGGGTTTTTTCCCGAAGAAAGATGTCCTGCCATCAACTGTCACTGTGTTGGGTCTGGTGACGAGCGGAGTATTGGAGCAGCTATTGGTCAGTGGCAAACTTTTCGCAACGAACCACCAGAAGTATCTCGGCTCCTAGCAGTGTGGCGAAAGGTGCTGTTAAACGGCAATAAGAATGGGATGTAGAATTAAATTAGCCCTCCGATGGCGGCATTGATCCCTGTGCAGTGTGCTTGCCTGTCACTGACGATAGGCACCGAAGAGAGCGAAACTATCGATGTCCACGGTGTGGCGGCCAGGATTTGCTGGTGAAGAACAGAAAACCACAAGGACGGAAGAAAGACGTCCGCCGACGGAGACTGAACCGTGTTGGTTCGGAAGACACACAGCACATTGGCAGAGACAGCGTGGCCAGTGGCCAGTGGCTAAAGTGGTGCTCCTGGCACTAAACTCGTGGTATTACTATCTTCGCCTTCGCGGTGGGTAGGATGACTATTGACGCTGCCTTCTCACTGCCTGCCCGGGGTTGCGGCCCAATATTGGCTGACTGCTTTTCTGTGGGTTTTCTTTTCATTCCAATCGAATTGTCGCCGAAGCGACAGCGAGGATGTTTCTTCCAAGATGTCGCCCCCCCGGGGGGCAATCGTGCTATGCGATCGCCGTCTGAACGGCTTAGTGGCCGTAGTGATTAGTGGCTCGTCTGTGTCGGGTGTAAATAACTCTTCTCTTGCGAACGAAAAGCTTAGTTCCGGACGGAGCTCGGGAAAGTGATTATGGTTTGAGCTGCCGCACAACTGGCCGGATTAGGATGTACAATTCTTGATCCCCCGACGCAGGGCACCCCATTGTGTTTAGGTTGAGTTGCTGCCGTGCTGCATAATCTCTCGTCGCCAACTGCACTGACTGTTGACACAACAGTACAGCAGTTGACTTTTGTAATAAAAGTCTGACTATTGATCCACTAGCGCCGGGTTTGGCCATCGGAACCGCCAGTCCTTGGAAGGTAATTTATAATTTAACCTTATAACTTTGTTTAACTTCGTTGAAAGTCCAACGTAATGAAGTTGGTTTAACTTGGTTTGAAATCAATATTGTTCTACTCTAACTACTGCAAAGACCTGCCCATGACCCCGGGTACCCCACGCAGCAAGTTGAGTTCCGAAGCCAACAAATTTAATTCCGCCAAAAGGGGGATGGCGAGCATAATATTGGATGTGGCCACGATGGAATCCCCCGGCGATTGCGATTGAAATTGGATTGATAAATACGCGTTCAACGCGCGCTTTCAACCAACCACCTGGTAATACTCGTGATGAAAGTAGCGGAAATAAAACTAACACAAAGAAAGAGAAAATAACGAATCACTGCCACCTGTCGGGAGGCGTTCGGGATGCATCGAATAAAAGCGACGTCCCGACGTATCCACTGTCAGAACCGGGGCAACCCGCCAGAGGGCCCTCGGAACTCACCATCGTGTTCCGCCATCGATATGATTGGAATCTCCCGGCCCGAGAGCGAACGTACCGATCTCGCTCGGACATCCGAATCCCGCATTCGCGAATTCGCAATATTTTTAATGCATTTTCCAATCAGCGCGGCGCGAAAACCTGGCAGTGCAGTGCTGCTGGGTTTCGGTGAGTGGCGGCTACGAACGATGACAGGAGTGGAATGGAAAAATGGAGAATCCATGCATGTATGATGAGCCCGAATGGCGGTGAATATGCCAACGATTTTACGTTGCATGTGCACGATTACAACGTTGAAAGGCCGAGGGCCGAGGCAGCTTCGCTCTGCTAACTGCATGCTTTAACAAACGTACACAGGTGGGGTTCATAAAATGCAACAAACTCGCAGTTGGATGCGAACCGGTTAGTAATTGTCAGTTGGCATTTCCTTAAACGAAACGCGTTAAAACGGAGCCGTCAAAAATTCACCAAACCGTGTCAAACAACCGATCATCGCAGTCCCAAAAATTTGCGACTCCATTCAGTTGTGTCGTGATTATTTTCCCCACAGTAGTGCAGGACCATCAACCCGCTGTTCGTAAAAAGGAGCACCCGGTGACGATGATTGGCAATCGTCACGATCAGGCGATGGCGACGATGATGTTAATGCTCACGTTGGTCCCGAAGATCGATCCCGTGCCGTTGGCTCGTGACGATGAGCTAACCAACGGCAAACGGTTCTTATGCTGCTCCCGATGATGCACCTCATCGTGATGATGATGATGCTGGGTTGTTGTGACGGTAAACAGTGGGCGGGTTGTCCGGTGCACAAATTTGCATCTCGCCCGCTGCTCGCATTCGGTCGGGTTCGAGTGCAACTGCAGGCCGTCGAGTGGCTTCGAAAGTGCAACACGCAAACAGGGCCCCCAGAGCATGTTTGGCTGAATGGGGGCGGATGCTGCCGGCGAACGAACTGCCGACTCTCCGCTCCGACGATGCCAACTGGCCACACCACCGGAGTCGGGCACTGTTGACATTTGTTTATGATGTGCTTGGATTTTATTGTTGTTTGTTTACGATTGGGAGCATTCGTGCTGATTTGTTTGTCAGTGTGCATCAAGGATCGGGCACCGGGAATGGCAGACATGCTCAGTTCCGGACTCACTCCTATCGAGCATTGCTTCAAAGAAGAGTGAGCTCGAGGAAAAATAGGGCACCAAATGGGGATGAACCGGTCGGCCGACGACGGGGTTAAGATGTTTCGATGGATGACGGCTAAAGTCACGGCCAAATAGTCGAACCATAGGTTTACTGTGGAGCTATCGGATTGGATGGGGTGTTTCGTGCAGACGTTCCGTCGTACAAAGGACAAAGCATCTCATTGTATGCGGCCGACCGAGTGGTTGGTGAGCAACATAAAATAATAGCACATAAGGGTCTTCAGATCGCCACCCGGGCCGCCTTATCGATATGCAAACGATTAGAAAGTGCACAATAATTTAAGGGCATTTTTTCAGCAAACAACATGTTGTCGCTCCACACACTCGATGGGGCGAAGCAATTACTTACCTCTGTGCCGGTTGGTTTGTTTGTCAAACATCAGCATCGCGTCTTCAATCTGGAACGGGAACGAAAGAACAGAAATCGGTATGAAACATTGGTGCCGAACCTCTCAAATCGAAGGTCCTGAGAGTTCCCCCTTCGGTTGCTGTCAGCCAAGCAGATGCATGTTGAGCCAACCACTTTTCGAATCGTACTGCCTCGATCGTTGCCGAGAATCGCTGATGTTAATAACAAGCACCTCAGCGACAGGGAGTGAAGATGGAAGGGCATCGGCCGGTTCCCAACTTCACGCTCTGCCAAGCGAGTCGGTCGGTTGCCTGATAGTTCCGACGTGCTTGCCGTGGTCGTTTTATGCTGAGGCGCCGAGTCGAGATTATGAACTTTCAGGACTTTCACTTCATTTTTATAGACAGACCAGACCAGCGCGCACTGGCAGGAAATGGGTGGCAGACCCGCCCCGGGTTTCGTGCAGTTGAACTTGAGTTTTATTACGATTCCGTTGATCTCGACCATATTTTTCGCGTCCAGCGCTCGGTCCAGCCAAGTGCCTTTGCCTTTTACAACCCGTGCCCAGACGGGTCCGTGTCTTTTTGGGTCACAGCTGGCGTGAAATAAGAGTGAAATTGGTGGTTTTGGCCACTTATTATATTGCTTGCGCTGCTGCTGCTGCTGCTGCGCTTAAGCACCGGACCGTTCCGTCCTGGCGATGACAAACGCCGACAAAGGGTTTCCCGAGCGTTTTCTTCCCGGCCGTCCTTTCTCAGATGTTCATTAAACGCCTTAAAGTTTGTCATCCCTTAAACCGTGTTTAAGAAGTGGAAGTCGAGCCAACCACTGCTCTGTTTCCGGCCCGAAGTACCATCGTGTACTGTGTGGCCAACGAAATTAAGCACGTTGTGCCGTTCTGACTGTGAAGAATCGGCTACAGGAACATAAGTTTCTATTTAAATCAACATTTAACGGCACCGTTCGAATGAAAACATGTGTCATAAGATAAGCATAATGTTTCACCCGGGATCTAGAGCCACCTAATTGAAAGGCTAAGCTCATCTCATCGCCATCGCTGCGTTCAAAAAGCAGGAAAGTTTAAAAGACACAAAAAGGTAACCCCTCCGAAGGCCGGCCGGCTGGTGCTTTTGGGTGAACAAATTGTTTACGATTTAAAACCCCTGTCGACTTATCTCGGGCGAACGTCGGTGGAATTTCGGGGGGCCAAGCATTCGGGCCCAGGAAGAAAATCAATATCTTCACACTCTGTTGCGCATCTCTGCCCGCTGGAACCGTCCCGAGCGGGGCCGTATTCGGGAATCGGGGGTGGCTTACGCTTTTCGGAAACCCTTTCCGCTTTTGATCCTTTCTTTCGCCGGCGGTCGGCGAAGCTCAACTTCAAACCCGCTGCGGGATCCGCCGCTTCTTCTGCGGGACGCTGAGTTGGTCAAGCGTAGCCCCGGCACCAGGTCCTTAGCCAACGAACCGAAGAAAGCGGCGGCGCCGCCACCGCCACCGCCACTGCCAGCGCACAGTTGGAAAGTTTGCTTTTTGCTCGTAAAGCAGTTTCCTAAAGTGATTTCATAAATAATAAAAGTTTTCTAATTATGCGAAAAAGACGATCATCAAAAAACATCTTTAAACACATTGTGGGCAGCCGGGCAGCGAACCGAGGCCGAGGCCGCACCGTGGCAACCTGGTTTCCGGTGGTAGGCGTGCGGAGTTCCGTTCCGTTGATGGGTTCGATAGATGGATGGGGCCATGCCGGTGCCGTCTTGGGCTGGGTTGCGCCGAAGCGCAAACTTTCGTCCTCGATGCTCTGGCCAAGAAAGCGAGATGAACGAGGTCAAGAAGTCACTCGTGCTCTCTCTCTTTCTCTCTCTCTCTCTTCCGCCTGTCGGTCTTTTGTAAGAGAAAACCCGCCTGCCGTCGACTAAAAGCCGGAACAACGCATCAACCACGCGCCGGCTGCGGTTGGACCGACCGGTACCGGTGTGCGCGAGGCTGAACAGGAAATCAGACTGTCAGCGTTGGAAAGGACGTGACCAAACTTTACGCCGAGCCTCGTGGCTTCTCACCGGCACCGGCGCCCTGCTGAGAGCCTAGTCGCGATGGCTGGCTCGGGCCTCCATTTACTACTTAATACGGGCGGAGAGCTTTACGAACTATTAACGGCACGTCGCCAACGGTGGACGGGGCTTTCGGGGAAGCCTTCGTGGATTGTGTATGTGTGTGGTAACACCGGTTAGCGACCGGAGCGGAAATTATCGCCAGGCCACTCGAATTCAGGCAGGCAGGCAGGAGCCTTAAACTTAAACGACGGGCTCACGGTAAGGATGCTACTCAGGTTGAGGCGTCAACAGCAACATCAACAACAATCGCATCGTTTATGCGGGTAATGCTGGAGTTTGGCTTTGCGGTTCGGGTCGGACTAAATTCTAAATTACTCCCGAGAACCAACAAGTTCGGTAAGTGTTAATCCATACCAATACTTTTGCTAGTTGGTGCAAACCGTAGCCCTTGAAAACTACTATTTAACGACCTTTGTGATAACGGAGTGTGCTCATCGAACGAGATATTACGATCCAGAATGCGATCGACATGCTTAATGATGGCTAATGTAGGCCCGAGAACCGCCCGAAACCGGGCAGTTTGATTCGGGGCACCGCTTGTTGAGTGCCAACTTCTGACTAAGACGGGAATTCCGACACGTTTATGGCCTGTCATCCGCAGTCAGGGCCCTCCCCGAAAAGCGGTGGAACGAAGGGTACATAAATTCATTCAGCTGGGCCGAGAAGCCCCGGTCGCCGAGGGGATTGACCGCGATAAATGCACGATAGCGAACGGGATTTTATGTTTAATTATCCGTTGGCCGGGGTGCTGCTGGCTCGACAATAAAATCGACGGTCGCCCGTTTTTATGGCTCCCCCCGATAGGGGGCCATCTTCGGGCAGTCAATTGGCAACACGTGGTGCCCCCCGGCCAGCAACACCGCATCATGCCGGCAGCATAATTATGTTGGCTAACGCTATGCTAACGGTGAATCGGAAAGAGCTTCGTCCGTTCTCTAAAACTGAGAACTGCGAACTACCCAAAAAAAAACAAAAAGCGGGAGGAACCTACTTCGCGTATTTTTCGTGGTTTTTCCTCGTTTTTCCAGCGGCGGGAAAAAAACAAGAAAACGCCAAAGGAACAGGGTCCTTTTTCGAGTCGCGCCCTTTCGCGTGCGTTGTCCGCGGCACGAGAGCGCGGTAATTATCGGGCCATAATCTTCTGCTGACCCATAAATTTGGTTTTATACTTTTCCCAACGTGCCCGGGTTTCCCGGCGGTGCGGTGTTAAGTGGTGGCTATTCCGGTGTCGGGTGCGCACCACAAGTTTATCGCGCGATGGACGCAACCTGGCCTGCCGCAGCGTGCACCTTCGCGGTGGAGCGATATTGGAATAATCGGAAACGTTCATTCGTTCATTAAGGTCCCGGGTCCCGGTGGGGCCCCCACTGGCCTCGAGCCTGGGGACGGCGACCGGTGGTGGCCAGATATCCGTTTCCGATGCGTTGTGCCCATCGGCTGCTTATTTCTCGCGAGTTTCGAACGCGCACTTGATTTCTGGCTGGCGATAACCTGGCCCGATAGCACCAGCTTCGAAAGGTATGTGTCTGTTTTATTCCAATTGTGCCTTGCGTGGCATCGGACCGGAAGTGCACCCTGTGGCCAGCCAGTCGGTGCGTCGGCGATACGGCGTGGGACGGTCCAGAGTGACGTCGAAGTCAGTTCGGATTCGAACGCTCGCCAAGCGCTCGTTATCCCTTCCGCTAAATGGGAACGACCGCACTAGGCCAGGATCATGTGCCAAAATCGCATACACACGCGCTGCGTTGCGTAAGCTGGCGATTCGATTTGCGCAGTTTTTTTTCTTTCTCTTTCGTGCGCGCGTGAATGGGCCACAAAACGAAACCGGGTCGCCGGTCTGGACCGCCGGGACTTAGATAAGGCACCGGGCGTACAAATGTAAACCGTCGCACAGAGGGGTGCAGGGAAAACGTCATCCTCGTGCCGTCGTGTTCGGTCGGAAGCAAATAGGTTTATGCAGCTCTCTTTCTGAAAGTTCGGAAAAAAAGAAACAGAAATCCTTGTTCGTCCATTGAAATGGGGAAGCGAAAAAATGGCTTCCTGCCCTGCACTGCTTGCCGGGCCCCGTCCGCCCCGTCTCGCTCGGGCATACATCGTCCTTATCGTCCGGCACAGGAAGCATGATCTTTGGCCCACGCTGCACGTGGTGGCGGTGGCACTTTTGCGCTGTGTGCGGCGTGCACCCGCAGAGGACTATTACATGATTACGAGTCTATCGAGCTTCCCCCCGTCCCTTCCACTCCTGCGGGGGCCAACCGGCCGGTGCTAGTCTGCTGAAAAGATGATACCAGGAATGATAGAAAAAAAAAAAAACGAACCAACTCCCAATATTCGCTCTCGGCTTTGCCACAGAGTCCGACTCAGAGAGAGGGAGAGAGAGAAAAGGCGAACGTATCCTTTCCGCTGCAAATCCTGGTTGCAGGCAGGCTCTTTCGGAAAAGTTTCGGCCCCCGGTTTGCCCTCGCTTTTCCCACGGGATTCGCCTCCACTACTCCGGGTTGGCTGGCTGACGATATTTTAATCCATTTCGCCATTCGCCTTCCGCCTGTGCGCTCGAGGCCAAACCCGGGGATCGTGTATCCTGATGCAAGCCGGTTCGGCAGGAAGCCATGCCCGAGCAGCAGCATGTGTGCCTACGTCCGGGGCGTAGCATACTCACCAGCAAGTGAGAGATGATGGCAGCAGGATCATCGATTTACTGCATCTCATCCATTGCGGGCCCAGTGCGCCGTGGGCGCTTCCCATTAAAATACCACTCTCCTCCGACGCTCCGGGCATCCTATTTATAAGGCTGCCTCTCCCCCGGGGCGAAGATGAAGGCACACCGGACTGGTGCACCGGACGCAAAGTCTTCGCGCACGGTGTGACCTCCGGAGCCAGGACGCCGAAGCCCTCGTTTGGGGCTGGAGTGAGAACGAAAATTCAACCGAATTTCCCGTTCCCGATCATAATTTGCCGATAAGCGGAAAATTAACCCTCGGCTCGGCTCGCTTCGGACCGACTGGGGACCGTTCGATCCGGCCACCAGCAAGGACTTGATTGAACCGAACTGGTGCACCAAGGCGGCCAGCGGGCGCGAGGCCGGAAACGCCGGTTCCGGTGAGTGAAAATATGATTGAACGTGAGCGTGGCGCAGATAATCCCCGGGACTGGGCCCACACTCGGGCCCAGGACCTTCATTAACTGGGCCCGTCTTTTAATGCTATAATCACAAAACCCCGGACCCGGGCGCGTCGCGAAATGATGAGCTGCGGGGAAGTAGTTTTCATGCCCTCGGGGGGACCGCTAGCGAGCGAAGGGATTAAAATAATAATTGTGAAAAGTGTGCGGTGGTGCCCCGTTGCGATGGCGACTTCCGCCAGAACCGGGATCAGTGCCCACTTTCGCAATTTGAACATTTTAATCATCACCCGGTGGCTTCTCGGGAACCGAAATTGAACTTTGTGCGGGCAGCGCGTGAAGAATGGCGATACCTCAATCGATAACTCTGGGAAGCGGGAGACACGGGGAAAACTTCTCGTCAAGGAGCTCCAATCTCAGTCCGATCGTTGCGGCACGAAACAAAAGCATCACCTCACCGGCTACGAAATAACAAATGGCTGCCGGTAATTCAACCTCTTAATTACGGGAAAGTCGAAAGTCTCCTTGGCTCCCGGAGATAACGCACGCGCGGGCTCAAAATCCCCGGTTAACGGGCGTCGGTGCCGCAGCATAAATCATCTCATTAGACTCTGACGCCCGACGTGGGCCCCCCAGGGGACGATCGCCACCCGAAGGCGCCCTCCGGAAGTAGAAAAAATATCCGGCCCCGAAAGCGGCTGGAGGTCAAGGCGCTGGCGCTGGCGACGATAAGCATCGGGGATGCAACAAGTATGCTAGGGCCATAAATTTTAGCACACCAACCACCACCGAACCGAAACCGAACGACCAGAGCCTGCACCAAGGCAGGGCTTCCCGCCACAAAATGAAACTATTCGCTTATTATGGAAAATTCCTGGTCCCCACCCGGACCTAGGGGGACCGGGACGGGGTGCCTCGGCCTCGAAAGTCATTAAACCGAAGGCTGTAATGAAAAATAAATTACCCCCCGCCGACGGCAGGCGCGACAAAACAGTGGACAGAAAGGGTTACCGAGAGATTTATATCACTTCCTCGATGCGGTCCGTTTGTTGCCCGCCTGTGACAGACTGTTGCTGCCGATCTGAGGCCGACGAGATTCCCATCTTCGGATTTATGGTTCGCCTACGGTTTTTGGCAACGCGCAGGAAGCGGAAACATATAAATCCATTTGCCTAACCATGGCTCTTAATTCCATCATCTCAGCGAAACGGCGGCCATCATTTAATGGCTTGCGTCTTGGGAACGGCCACAAGGGAGGATTTTTTTCTGGCCCACCAAAAGTGGTGCTCTCGAAACCCCGAATAAAAATACGCCTGGACCGAGACGGATCCGACGAATTGACGAGTGGTTGGTAATTTAAAAATCGCTTCATCTCGTCACGGCACGTAAATGGCAGTGGCAGTGAAAATTAGCTTTGTCCACCACCGTTCAGTACGTAAGTTTAATGTAATTCAATGTAAGAACCATTAAATTTTCAGGCACCCTTCCATTTGAATTCTTGTTCGATTCCGGCCACAATGGCCACATGCAGCCACGGCGTGCCTTTACGTAAAGGATCGTTTCGATTGAATCCGTTCCGAATACAGGCGTTGCTTTGAATGAAATATTTATCGTTTGACGTACAGTTTAAAGAGCTGTTGCAGCTTCCAGAGAGCTTTTTGATCGACCTTCGACGTCATGGATGAATTAAAATTCAATTAGCAATGCTGAGCTGTCCGTAAGTAGGCGACGAACGTAAAAACGCCCCGAACACATCGAATGCCATCTGTCGCAGCGAAGAACCCTCCCCCTGTCGGCAGAAAAGCTAGTGGCTCGTCAAACTGGGACTTTGACTTTTAC
The DNA here is from genome assembly GCF_943735745.2 of Anopheles bellator. Taxonomy (NCBI): domain Eukaryota; kingdom Metazoa; phylum Arthropoda; class Insecta; order Diptera; family Culicidae; genus Anopheles; species Anopheles bellator. The sequence goes on along the minus strand of NC_071285.1, from coordinate 51,115,208 downwards.
AGAGCCGACTCGGGGCGGACCGTGTCGGGATTTAACGGGAAATAAAGCCGTGGCGAAAGGACAGCAGGGACGGCGTACCATGCGCTCCACCATGCCATGCCTCCATCGGCGCTCGGGTGCCCAATAAAAGTGTCTTGCCCACCGCGTGCCCGGAAGGCATACGGAAGTTTCCACCGCGGTCTGTTTTGTTGCTCTGCCAGTCCGGTGCCCGTAGTTGTTGTAGCAGCACGCGCAAATCTGTTTTAATCAGCGGAATTTAAATAGTCAATTTAAACTTTCCCATTTACTTGCCATTCGAGGCATTAATGGCGCCCCGTCTTCGTTCTGGCATTGCGAGACACCCACAGACAGCGACACCGGACTGGATTTGCCGTATGCATGTTAAATGGTCTGTTTTTCTTTGTTTTTTTTTTGGCTGCACGAAACACCAAGTTTTGTCCGTTTCCGTACCCGACAACACTTTTCTCGTTTCTCCTCGTCCCGAATCGGCAATCGGAAAACGATAAAAAGCAGACGGCGGCAGGCGGACAGGCGACAACATAAACCAACCCCAGGTGACTTTGGCAGTGAAATGGATCGGAACGAACGCCGCACACACCGGCCAGCTCAGGCCAGGTGGACTCGATCCGGTGTTCGATCACAAAAAAAGGCCCCGGTGAAATGGAAATTAAAAACTTATGTCATTTAGTCCGGAAGTTGCCGTTTTTGAGGTAGCCCCGGGTCGGGTGGCTTTCGGGTGCCTCAACGGGTAACGGGTTGTTTCAAGGCGCGAAACAAAACACCTCTCGCAAGTGTCGTGCAAGTTTACGGGCCGGCTCCGTTCCGGAAACATTGAAAGTAACGATGGGCAGCTCAACATGGATTTCGATTCAGTGCCGACGGATTATAGTAATCGAAGGGAACGCCCGGAACTTTCTAATTGAACTGCACAGCTGAAGAGCGAGGGCACACATAGTTTAACAAGGCTGTTCCACAGCGATTTTGGCGAAAACGTTACTACAGTGGCTTTGTGAGTTCGCTTGATTTATCGTTACTGTTTGTTACTAATTTTGCAAAAGAACCCCATCGTTGGTAGCCTCGGAACTGTATCTCTTTCGTTGCCATTCTCCGGCAGAGCCTTGACGTTGACTTAAGGTGGAAAGTCTGCTGTCTCTGTGTGCGCCGCTGTGCGCCAACTTTTTTGCCCTTCTTTCAGTTTCTTCAGTTTTTCTTTCCGATTGGTCATTTCTTGACAACTCAAGTTGGCTCGTACGAGGCAAGCGAGGAACTACAGTCGTTGAGTTGGTGCTGGGGGACAACGTCAATCGGACAACAACATCGGAGAAGTAGTGAAAAGGAGTTGGATAAAAAAGCAGCAACTTTGCCGCTCGCTATCAGTTTCATTTGCAATGCTACTCGGCAAGAAGCTACTCAGCCCGGGGTCCGGGTGTCGTTGTACAACTTAAATGACTTTTTCTTTCGTGACTCTACGTCTCCTGTTCCGTTCCGTGGAATCTATTTAGTGCCGGTTGGGCCAGCATTCAAGCAGCAGTCACAAGTGGTAAGGAGACATATTGTATCTCGTGCTGTCCTGCTGCCAACCGGTTCGCTGTAGAGTGTCCTTGAACGGGTGTAGGGCTAAAAGATATTGACACCCAGCTCTTCGCTCTATTATTATGCTGCCTAAGTCGCTTACAGCACATACAGGTAAAGTGAGCAACTGAGCATTTGAAATGATCCACCGGCTCTGCCTAGGAAACAATGGGGGGATTTCTGGTTACACTCCTATTACATCATCACGATGCCAAATACCGCCTAATGAACGTAATAAAAAGTCATTTATGCTCCTCGGGCCAACCAGAAAGCCCGGCCAGCAACGGCAGCAGCGCAGTAAGGCGGAAACAATGCGTCATGCAGAGCATAGTTTATGTAATCTTTCCTACTGCAGCTCAAGGACCTACCACACAAGAGCCCGAGGTCCGTGCTCGTATGTGTGTGTGTCCCAAGGGGGCCCCACCGTTACGTAAGACAGTGCCATCAGCCACCAGAAAGACCAGACGTGTAAGGTTAACTAAAGATTAATCCGCCAGAAGGGCCCACGATGCTTCGCTTTACTGCTGCTGCTCCTGCCGACGACGCTAATAGTCCTTGGGAAGAAACGCGGCCACACGCGTTACCGAGCGCCAGAATATATCGACGTCATATTTTAAGCATTGTAATTTATTTCATTTTGTCATTTCCGCACCTCGCCCGTGCGCGCGCGGGTCGGCGGTTGTTGTGGGGTCCGCCTGCGTTCTCCCAGGCGTGCTGGCGAAAGAAATATGGTTACAGTTTAAGATAGATAAAAGCACTTGCAGCGCGAAGCGAACCGTGTGCGCAGGAGTAACCCGGGCCCGGGGGCTGCCGTTTGGTTGGCACCGGTTTTGATAAAATCTTGCCCGACTGCGGATGACAGGGCCCGAGAAGGACCGAGAAACCGACGGTGCCCGGTTCGGAATGCACCGTTCCTGAAGGCGATGGCTCGATGCCGACGCCTTTGGGGAGTAAATAAATTTTACCGAATTACCTTCAGATTCGTTGGCCGAGGCCACGGGTTCGGGGTTTTTTCCGGGTTTCCGGGCACCGGGAATGGCGGCTCAGGTGAACGCAGAGATGAATTAACGACACACTTTAGAGCGGACCGGAGCGGGCCTCTCCGGTGGGCACTGTCAGCGATCCAGGACCCACCACCACCCAAGGAAGCCGTAGACCATTCTTCATTGGCACCCTTTTTCCGGGTGGTGTAAGAAGAAGTGGGCCCGTAGAAGATCCTTCCAAGACAGTCCGGGCATTAGTTTATTACGGGGAAAATTTATAATGCCTTCCCACACACATACCCACGCAGAAATGGTAGGCGCGAAGACGGCTTTCCCCGTTCTGCTCGGTTCGCCTCGGTGAGAAATGGCATTCAATTGTATGCACATCTCCACGTCCACGGGCCGGAACACACACAGCAACGCTCGTCGGCAGTTAGAGTGCTGATTGGCATCTCGTTCGGCCGAAAGCGAGACTCCTTCGCCAAGCTCACGTCCGTTGAGTTATGGGGAGCCTTTCGCTGGCGGGTTGCCGCTGGAAGGGTGGCGCATTAAAATGGTGGCGGCCCCGGTGCCCCACTCTCTGGTGCCGCCGCGAAAGGGGAAAACGGACGCACACATAGAGGGCCGTGGGCACCAGGCACGTGCCATCGCAGGTGCAAATTTGGAGCAATTCATCCCCTCCAGGTTTGTTTGGTTCGTTACCGGGGAAAGGTGAGCCCGAGGGCCACGTGTAGAGAAAGTGCTGGAAAATGGTGGGAAAAGTGCCGAAGAAACGAAAATAAAAACGGTAGAGAAACACATCGAAGAAAAGGGAAATAAAGAAAAATGGTACGACGAATGTTAATTGTATGCAATTTTTCATCTCCACTCCGGCCGATAGGCCGAGTGGATTTTCCTCGAGCCGATCCGGGAAAGGCAAGGCACACACGGGGTTGCCAGGAACAGGCAAAGTGGTGAGTTTTCAGCAGCTTTTGGTGAGAAGCCATTTTTCACCGGAAGCCAACGGCGGTTAACACAGAGCCGAGGGCTCCACTCACTGGAATGTGTGTATAAAGTGAGGCGATCACTTAAAATCGCACCCGATGGATTGAAGAATTTAAAAAGTGATTTTTATTTGTACATTACACAAATTTAAACAGTTTCAATGAACGACGACAGAGTTTGAGTGGCTCTGTTTAGCTCGAAAATTTAATTCCAAAAACTGCCTGCTTTTGTAAAGTAATAGTTGACAAATTATTTTGGAAAACTAGTATTCAACTGACCGTAAGAGGCAAAGTTCGACCTTTCTGGCGGAAAGCCAACGGCACGTATCGCCAATGTAGCGGAAGCCAAGTCAGAAATGTTATTAAACGAGCCACTAACACTAATGAGAAGTAATTGGGAAATGCTGTTGATAGTTATCTGGTAGCCGGGAAAAATGGTCATTTAAAGCTGGAATGTCATTCCAAATTGCAACGGTCATTTGCGAGCACACATTTTTCCACCCAATCAACGCTTAATGCAGCCAGCATTAATTGAGCATTGTTTGTGGCAAATGAACGCCCTACAATCCACCTTTAAGTCCGGTGCACCTTCGGAGCAGTAAAATAAGCATAACTTCACTCTTGTTAGTCGTCCGGCGAAACAGTGCAAAAGGTAGAAAAGGCACCGGAGAATGCAAAACAATAGTCACAGAAAGCGTGAGGAATAAAATTTCACACTCCGTCAACGGCGACGGGTAAAAAATGAAAAGTTGCCACCGGAGCACTGGAAAAGTATGGCGCATAACAAGCAGCCCGGAATGTGCGAAAAGCAAAAAGCGGAGACAGAGTTTTGTGTACGTATGTGTGTTTTCCCCCGTTGTTTTAATTCAACCCAACCCCAAAGGATGGGCCTCTCTGTTGAGGCCGGCGCGGGTTCGGGCGGGTAGTGACGGAATCCTCGATGGGGCCAGGAATCGTGCACAAAACTATTAACTGTTTCGGGCCGGGAGCCTGGGGAACATTTTCCAACTAGTTCACTTCGCCGGGTCGCCGTGATTGCATTAGCGGCGCGAAGCGGGATACGTAGGCCCGGTCGTAGGCCCTGCCATTTGCCTGCTGCACTTTTATTATGCTGCGACTTTTCTTCATTCTATTTCAATTAAACTCCGTTCGTTCATTAAACTTTTTTCATTTCGGTCCCAATTTTCCCGTTTCCCTCGGCAGGGGCTTGATTGAATTTCCCTGTTTCCCGTTCGCTCATATTACCGTGTGACAAATTCTGTCGCTTGGCCATCGTCGCGTTGCGTACGTTTGGTTGATGTCGTTTTTTTCGGTGGAGTGCATTTAAAGACGTAACTAAGTTTGGAGAACGATTAACGGCAAGTTTGAAGGTGTTTCGATAATTTTTGATAGTTTTACAAAATTAATAAACCAGAATTCTTGAACTACGAGCTCCGAAAAAGTGTCCCGTCGTTGCGACAACGCCGGTCTGATGAGCCATCCTCGTGAACAATGATGGTTCATTAGATGGGTGCACACACGGGAGCCTTGGGATTGCTGGCACAGGATTTGGCATAGGCAAGTGACCCGGTTTGCGGTAACGGCTGAATGATGTTGATAAATGGAAAATCTTTCACCAGAGGATCGTGCGATGCATGTGGGGGGGAGGAAGAGGGATAAAAAGAGAGACACCAACCACAGGAACCCGGCGCACCGAGGATAGACCCAAACCAAATGGAGCAAAAAAAAGAGTTCCAACCAGCGTTCCGACGGTAGTTCTGTCGGCCGGCATGAATACTTCCTGAATCCGGGTGGAGGGCGGAGCCAGCCAGTTCGACGTGATAGCTCAATACAGTAACAGTTTGTGGTTTGCTGTCACATTGCCGGTGGAGATGCCCCAATCGACGAGGTCTGCAGGCCAGGCTCCTTTTTTGCAGGCTACTCCAGATTGACTCCGGAGAAAACCCCGACTCCCGAGTACGTGCGCTGCATTTCGGTCTCTCGCTCTCTCGCTCACTCTCTGTGCGATGTCCACCGGATGCCAGGACGTCTCGAAGCGACACGTCGTCACGTTACAAAATGAAACAAATTTGAATATTTAATTAAATCCCTTTCGGTTACGCCGACGGGCCGGCTCTCAACGCCCGGCAATGGCAGCATTGCGTTGCAACATTGACGCCGGCGATCGTTGGCAGTTGTCATTGGCACCGACTGGATGGACTGGGCCCGGGCTCGTCAACCGCAAAATGGAGAAACGAAACCCCGGATTTCTTGCCGCTAGCTGTGCTAGGCTGGCTGGTCGCCCGGGAAGACTGTGGTTACACCGACGCCATCCCGGGGCCCCGGGAGCGAATCGAATGTCGATCCGTTTCCCGTCGAAAACGGGTGTGCTGGTCACACGCTGGGTAGCTCACGGCACTGGGTTGTGGTAATCAATCATCGGCCGGGCGGAGGGCAAACTGGGCCTATAAAATCGGTTCCAATCGGGTGCCACACAGCTGCAAAGGACACCGTCAATGGGCGTGTGGAAAGCTGGCAAACTCCGGACGGGCATCCGCGATCCGTCGTCGGGCAAAAACACAGCATCACCGAACGCCGGGGCCGGGCCGGGATTGACAAATGAAGCCTGGGCTCACGTAGGTGGCGTATCAAGGACTCTCGTCAGGTAAGTGAGATGCCCACAGCCGGACGGCTGACGATGAAATGTGAAACCACAACCCCGGTGATTGAGGCCAGCGGGGGCCACATTTTGATGTGGTTTTGCAGCGCACCAAACGGAAGTTGCTTAAATATGACCACCCCATCTAGCCTCGATGGGTGGTAAAGGATATTTCACTCTCTCTGTCTCTCTAGCTAAAGTTTATTTACCCTTACGTTCCATAAATGATTGTGATCAAAACCTAAACTCAGTGGGGCACCTCAAGACAGAGAGAGCGAGAGAGCGAGAGAGCGAGAGAGATAGAAATAGAAAGAGAGCGAGAGAGCGAGAGAGAGCGAGTGTCGTTCTAATTATGAATTGATGTCGGGTCAGCAGGACCTACCGATTGAAACGTGGCTGTGGTTATGCTGAGTGCCTCTTAAACTTGCGCACCGAAACTCGGAACGGAACACGAAGCAACGCCTTTAAAGCATCGCCAGGCTGGAGTTTGATGATGGCGAAACAATCAAGCCAACAAATCAAACACACACACACACACACACAGACGCAGAATGCGTCCACACATTTATTTATCGTCATTTGATTGTCACGACGATTGCACCGCGCGAAATGGCCACATGTGCCACTCCGCACGTCGCACGCATCGCGGCCTATAAAAGCCTATCCTTCAGTTTGAGATTTTCCCCATTGTGATGGAAAATGCGTGCGGGGGCTGGGGTGGGGGTGCCTGCGGGGGTGGATTCTTCGAATGGAAAGCAATTTTCGTGCCAGGACCGCCAACCACCCGGGACTAACTGTCTGCCTTCGTCCTGCCCAAGGATCAAAATCGTTTTACGAGCGTCGTCGGGACCGCCGTGGCGTGGCGACGAGCAACAGCGCATTCGAATGCAATGAATTCGCAATTCGTCGCCACCCGGGCCGAGTCCTGGTTTTTATGCTCGGCCCCCGTCCCGGACTACATACGATTCAATTTGAGGCGCTCAATCCTGCGTTCCCCGCCTAGTCGGAGTCGCGGGAGTGGTTTCATGTTGCCAAACGCTAAGAATGGCGGGAAGAATCTACTCGAGGAAAAAAAGGGGGGAAAATCGTAACACAATGCGATATGTGTTTCCGGTTTCGGCGAGTCCGCTGGGTGGGCGGCTGGCTGGCTGACTTCTGATTGAAGAATTTACAATAAATGAATTCGTGCCGTCGCCTCGGCGAGGGTTTTCCGGGATTTTTTTCCCCCGTTCTTGTGCCGGCCTGTAAGTGAAACACGCCAGTCGGCGCGAAACACTCGAAAGGAACGAAACAATTTCCGAAGCCGGCGCGGGAAGTGAGCCGTTACTGGGGTAGTGCTTGGGGCATTCTGGGTGGGTTCGCTGTGTTCAGTCAGTGCTTCAGACGAAAGTTTGCTGGCTCGGCCCTGAACGTCGTAAAGGGGATTGTGTTGTGAGTCGCGTTTTATCTGCGCGTACGGGCAGTCGTTCCGTTCCGGAGCAGCGATCCGAGCAAATGATTCGGTTATTCGAAAACAATAAATATCTTTATTTCCAATTTCTTCGCCCGGTCCGGACGGGACGGTTTTGCGAACCACGCTTCCCTGTGACATCCCTTTGTGCAGGGCTGTCAAGGGAATGGCGCAGGAATTCGTCAGAAGATCGTAATCAGGACGTGAATTCAGGATTGTGGCATGTCTGGCCAGGCCGATATTGGGCCCTCTTTGGACGACAACAATTGAAGCGCTGGCCCCGGCCGGGAGCAGCAAATTTAGCTTCCAATTGCTCGTGAAGTTCTCCCAAAAACGGAGGCCATCCCAAAACGAGGACCCTTGTCGGTTAGTTACGGGCGTGTAGATAACGCCCATCGCGTTACCTGTGGCAGGCCAGGCTCACTTCAGTCCATTTGCACCTTCGTTCCGGGAGTCGGCCCGTAAACGGGAGCACGGGTCACGTCAATCCGGGTGCCTGACAGGGACGTATCGATGGACACCGGACCGACGGCGACCCAAACCGTTTGACCAGCGAGCGTGCGTGGGAGCATCACCCCGAAAGAAAAACAACTTCCCGGATTGCCCGGGCGTCGTGTAAGTGAAAAGCGGTTCTCCGGGACGGAAGGCGTGAAACCAAAACCCGGTGTCACTTGGAGCGACAGCAAGGACACGATCGCCGGAGCCTGTGACCGAGCAGTCACTTCGGAGCGGCATCGGAGCTGAAAATGATGACAGAAGAAACAACCCACAAACGGGGCCGGTTTCCGGGCACCGGCTCCGATTATCGGATCGAAGTCACTGAGTCGCCCGCGGGGGGCGTAGCTGGGAGCCGGAGCGCGGCGCAACTGACAGGAGCGCAAAAGGAAATGGATGTTCCGGCCACCCGTCAAGAGAGGTTCCGGTTGTGCCATCGGGCGGGCGGGACAATCGGGCAGCGATGTCACTCACAGAGGGCCCTTTTTCGGGCTTGTTGCTTGCCGCCGCCTTGGCTTGGCTGTGCTTTGGTTTTTTATTGGCCAAAGCAACCCCGTCCCGGGATCCATTTCCCGGAAATAACCGGCCCGACGCTGTGAGCGCGTGTGTGACAGTTGGAGAAAATATTGTCGCTGTTATTCAATCCCACGTCATAACGGTGACAGTTTGGGAGCCGATTTGGTGCGACAATCTGGGAGGAGCGCGATAAACATCTCGCCCGCCGTCCCAGTCGTCCGATCGACATGTGTGTCCATACCGGGCAAGTGATTAAAGTTGCGCCCATCCAAACTACCAAACCGTTTCCTTTAATGTGTAGCCCACGGGCAGGATTCCTGGGTGTCGGATGCGTGAGTGTCACATACCTGTAGGGAAGAAAAAACGGTAACATTAATTGGGCTGATTGGCTAAACTGGGTACGTTGAAGAATTCATAGCGAAAAGTACTAGTGTGGTCAAAAAATATCGGACATTTGTTTACAACTCGAAAATTATTTGTTTATTCTTCTAAACCTTCAACATAAAACCTGCTCTATGCAACACACCTGTGTCCAGGTTTATTCCAATTTTTGAAACGGATTTTAGAAGCGGCCTCTTGAGTTTAGCGAATAGTCAGAAATCACTTGGTGACTTCTTGGTGACTTGTTGATAGTTTGGAAGAAAATTAATACTGCACCAAACCACAATAGATCGAAGACAACCGGTTTCGGTAATTTTTTAGGTACAGTAGTATGTCCAGGATCAACAACAAACGTAGGGTGGCGACCCTTTTAGAATTCCGGAAATGCGTCCCAGATTCCTCGGCGCTGCCTTTAACCCAATTGAGGCGGAATCACTTGACGCACTTTTAATGTCACAAACGTTTCCAATCAAGCGATCATCGCGGGAACGTGTGCCACCGGAAGGCGGCGATCCTAAACCAAATAAAACCCAGGCCACAGTGGGAGCCCAGCGCGGGGTGAATGTTGGTATGCAAAACCAATGCTGATGAACGCGCCGGAGTGCCGGCATCGAATCAACCCATCAGGGAGTCAATTACAGTTTCCCAATCGATCCTCCCGACGTCGACGACATGCTGCTATCTTGTCAGCCTTGCAAACTCCTTTATTTCGGTTGCCCTTCTTACGGATCGTGTACGATACAGGGTGGAAAAGAAAACCCAATTCCCGGGACGGCAGAAGGGCTCTTGGTTCATTCGCTCAGACGGGAGGAGTCTGGGGCTCGCCGGTGGGTAATAAAATTATCCTAATTCCATTTCCGCCTCCGCTTACCACGCCCGGTGCACGCCTCGTTCTCGGTCGGATGTGGGGCGCACCGGAAAAACCGGATCGGAAAATCAAACGACGAGGTTGCTCATCACATCAGCTCGCCTGCAGCTCGGGAGTGCTGGTTTAAGGGTCCCCTGGATGCTGGTTCCCTGGATGCTATAAAACACCGGGTGGAGAAGTGGAACCGATACACACGGCCACACACACACTAGCTACGTGCGGTGGTGGGGAAAATCGGAAAACTTCGGAAAATTTGCTCAACAGGAAGCTGGGGCCGGCTATTGATGTTTTTCCTTCCTTTTCTTCAGCCCGACCGGACGGCAGTCAACGAACGGTAATTTATTGGCTTGTTTACTTCACGTTAATCAACCTGCCCTAGATAATGACAAAACCCAGGTCTCGCTCGCCCGTCAGCACGGTCAGTTCCAGTCCGATCGGGACGTCTGACAAGAAACGATCGTCCGAGGTCCGAGTTATTAGTCTCAATTTCATTCGCCTTCGACAGACTTAATGTCGATATCAATTCTGGCGACAAATTGGCCGCCACAGGTACATGCTACGACCGTGAGCACATTTTCCCGGGAGTCCTGGGCAAGTCCTTAGCAACCTCTGCCAAGCCACCCGGGGGGCGGATTGTGGCAAGCATTAGGGCCTTAATGTACCCTAATCTTCACGGACACATGGCGATGCAATAGTTGGCCGGGCCAAACGCTGGGCCTGCTGTTTGGGGAAAAATTCTCCCCACGTGGCCATTCGGTGGCTGAGAAGCAAGAGCTGACCTCGCTGCTGACCACGTACCCGGCGGTGGTAGTGGGATTGTTTTGTAAGTGGTTTACCAACGGGGAACGGGAACGGGTCGCTTTCAAGTGACCACGGCCCGGGGGATGGCCGATAACCGCAAAGGCATCCCGGCGCAAAGTTGGCAACCGGCGGGCACGAAGCCAGCCACGGGGAGCCAGGGTGGCCCGCAGAATCGGATCTGGAGTGCCGGGCTGCCGGGTGCGGAGTGAAACTCTAGACGAAACCCGTCCGGTCCAGCGTGAGAGTGTTTAGTTTGGAGTAACCGCGCGATTCCGGTTCGATTGAAGTGGTCAGCGACCGAGAGGGCCTGGGTCGCTTTCGGCGGAACCCAGCCGGCCACGTCCGACGCAGCAAACGTCAACAGCAATCGTCGGACAACGGTACGGACCGTGAAAGTTCGGGTGGATCAAGAAAAAAGTGAGTGAAATAAAGTAAATAAACGCCCAAACGGCACGTAGGCGCGGTCTGGTCGCGTGACGACACACTACACGAGACGCGTGTATTGTCATGTTGTGCGCGATGTGCACCACCGGGAAAAGGATCCTGGTTGCGGCTGCGAGCCACGCGAGCCGGGGCTTAGTTGTAATGTAAAACCCGCAGCTCCCGCAGAAGTTGTATTTTTGGGACGCTGCTGGCGTTCGATTTTTGCTGTTGTCGGTTTCCGGTTCACTTTATTTATTTTTCCCGCCGGCTTCGGAGTGGTTTTTCCGGTGTGATGTGGTCCAGCAACTTTGGTCCGGTAGGCCGCGTGACTCGTACGCGACAGCACTCACTCAAACCGGGCCGGGGCTGCTGGGAAAGTTGAGAGTCCGCAAACCGCAAGATGATGTTTGTATTTAGTTTTTGGTTACCCTTCGTACATCGTGGTTAACCGAAAACTGGAAACGGTGGTCCCAGGGCAGGGAGAAAGTTGGAAAAAATCCTCACCATTTTTGTCTCACTTTTATGCCGGTTGAACCCGCATAAAAGTGAGCCGCAGCATGATTCACTGCGGGTCATTTGGCTTGGGGCAGGTAAACATTTTTTTTTCGTAGTTACGTGACAACGCGTCCATTACATAATGCATCATTTTAGTAAGTGAAATCTAACATTATTGACTAGAGTGCTCTCTTGGTATCGGTTGAAGTGGCAGTTCGGTTGGCTTCTCAATTGCTAGGCGCATGTTTCACTGGCTACAGTCCTTGGCCGGTATCATACCACGTGCTGCTTTTCAAAACCAGTACAAATAGTATTATGCCCACAGGCCTCTTCAGCTCGAGGGCTATCGAATGGGGATACATGCTGCTGCACAGGTGTATCCACTTATTTTTAGCATCGCAAATTGTGTCATAAAATCAGCGGCGAGTAAAAAATCCGCTATCGATTGGCAAGCTGGCAGTGTCGCCGTTTCATGTAGCTGTCGCCGGGACACGTCGAGTGTTCTCAATTACCCGTTGAGGCCCGGGGACTAGCGCTGGAGATAAACATACCAATTGGTTACAAATACATTGGCGAAACCAAGCAAAAAAAAAAACGGTAGCCAAAAATGGTTACCATTTTTTCGGTCTTCGAAACCGTTCACTCATTTTCCGGTGCCCGTTTGGCGTGTGGTTAGTTTTTCCTGCTAGTGGCCTCCGTTGGGTGGATGCAAAACCACGCGTTGACTAAACTTCACGTTCGGTGCGGTTCACTCGGGACATGAAACCGGAACATGGCCGGGTAATATAGTATGCAAATTATTATCATTACTGGGAATAAAAATTCATAATTTATTTATTCATTTAGGATGCCGCGGGAAGCTGGCCGTCTGGCACAAAGCATACATTTCCCCCGAGAGAGAGAGAGAGAGAGAGAGAGAGAGCTATCACCAACGTCCGTCCCGCTTCCCTAACTCGGGCCATATGCGTGTCAATGTGGTTAACAATTTCGGAACGGACGCGTGTGTTTATGCGCACCTTTTTTTTCGAAGAGAAACATTGCGCATCGTTCAAACATGCAACTAATGCTCTTGTCTGCCCCGTGGGAGTTTCGCGGAAGGACCTGCCGGCCGGAACTGTTCCCAGCATCATCGGCAGCGGCATCCGTTGCGGCAAGCTCATTGCGAGCCATCAACTGAAGAGCAAATGAACGGCACAAAGCGAAACATTATGACCGCACCATTACGGAAGGGGCTACACACACAGGACATCCGCCAATTCGCACGGAAGAGGTAAGCGGGCCCAGGAAGAGGATGCCGAAAAAAGTGCCCAATGAACACTGACCACAAACTGACCGCCATCGTTCACAGGAAGCGTTAAACAGGAGTTTGCCCCGTAAATTATGCATCCTTTGGCGATTTAACAATGTTAAAAAATGTGCTTTACGGTGGCAGCAGAATAAAGGCTCACCGTCTCAAGAGAGGGCACAGGAAACAGTGGCTCTCTGCACCGAACTCGCCGAGGCTTACGGGTTTTGGTATTAATGTTTAATCCTCAAAGTTGAAAGCTTCCATGGACACCTGCTTCGAAATGTTTTGCTATATTTCGGAGAAAGAGCCGTTTTCGATCACAATTATATGACGAAGGGGCTTACTAAGGATATCGAACGATGCTACGCTCAATCAATTATTAAAATTACTTTCAGAAGGGAGTTGTTTCCAGTTCTGATGGTGGCCTGATTACGTTATTCCTTTTATTGTACCTTTTTACAATAATCTGTATGTTTAATCTGCCCTCTTTTGATACAATCAGTTCATTACATTTTACCCCGGACTGAACATGTTAATTTTGTTCGGATCGAAAAGGTTCTTTGTCCTGTTAGAAGCAAAACGTAAGAGAATTTGTAGTTATATTCTGTTATAAGCTTTTTGTGGGGCTGGTCTGGTTTCAGGGTTTTATTTGATGAAACAGCAAAAGATGAATGTTTCGCGCGAAACCTGAGTCAACGAGATAAATAAACCTAAGCAAACGAAACGTTGGTCACCGCGGTACGGCACCGTAACGTGTTTCTAAAACTTCAAAACACACATAGCCGACAAAAAACGGTAGCAAACAAAACATAGAAAACTTGCGAAACGAAAATCGATGAGTCTCGCGCGAATAGTCGCGGACGATGGACGTGCCCGCGCGAGAGTCGGAAAACGACCAGCACAGAAAGATGAATAGCATACTCTAGCAAAGGGCCTCACCACGTTAAAGCAACTCTCGCCCGCCGGATTTAGCTAAAGCATTGGCCCATCGACTGTCAATTTATGGCCAACCAGGCGCCTCCACCGCCAGGGAGCGAAGTGCAAATAAACATCTCTTTTTTGCGTTTGGCTCCGGCAAGCTTAAGAGATTGCTAGTGGACAGCACAACATTCCGCGCAACGGCTACACGTAGAACCGAACGTCGGACGTGGGGGAAACAATAAAACGATGCCGCCCCGGGCACCGAGCTTCGGTGGTGGAGAATGACAACAACCTGAATCCACATCCACACACGTAGCGCGACCGCTCCTTCAGACTGGTGCCGTGGTGGCCGGGAATTATGCTGCAATATTATTCGTAAATAAACAAAAGCAAACCACCAAAACCGTGGCGTAGTTTGTGCAGAACGGCCACAAGGACGAACGGCAGCCAACGACTCTATTGACTGCGAGTGTTGGGTTCGATTCTGTAGCTATTACCCACCGTTAAGCCGGGTTTAGAGTGAACGAGACACAGGGAGAGGGCCAGAAGGACTTTTTGCGACCATTTTCACGTGTTCGGGCACACTTCACTGGCCCGACCGTCTAATGGATCTTCGATTGGACGCTTCCTATGCGCCCCCGCGGTACGATGAACGGGCGGCGAGTTTCTACGGTACGACGCAAGGATTTTCGTCGATGCAATCGGTCGTGCATGCGCTATTCGCATTCGCTATAAATCTATGCAGATTTGAATAAAAGGTTATAAATATATTTGGATCTGTTTGTCAACCGGTCCGGTCTGGTGGAGAGATTTTCCTTCTGCCGCTTGAATCCAGCGCACCAGCTTTTCTCGCAACCGGAAGGTCTCTAAGCTAAGCTCTTTCAAAAGACAATGGCGAAGTGGGCGATAAAATCATAATGAACCAATGAGGCAACCGATTGAACACATTTAAGGATGATGAATCGATTGAAAATTATTTTCTTTAAACTATTAAACGGGCTGCATCCTTTTTAAAATGCAATACATAAGTTTAATAGAAAAGTCGTTTAAAATTGAAATCAGCAATGGCAACGACCTCCTTTCAATCTTCTCCGAAGCTCAGTTGTCATTGGCATCACCGATTGGGATGGTTCCAGTGGCAAAGATTGGCTTTTCAGAATGTTTCTTATAAATTATTCCCGAGCAACTCGGGCCGTTCAGCCTGTGCTTCACCGGGCTACGCCGGCTCGAGACACAATAATCAGCGCAATTGAAATTGTGGGCTCGCCTGCCAAACGGCCGACCCGCAATTGGCACCACGCAAACTAAGCCTCATAAGCGCTGAATGGCATTTCATAAAATTTGATTTCCTCCACGGCCGACTGGCTCTCGGGCAGCCAAATTTGCCCCCCGGGTCCCGGGTTTCTGGACACGTCAAAAAGGTCCCGGCCCTCGGTTCGCCCTTTCGCTGCGATATCGTTGCGATGCGGTCTCATCATCGTAATTGAAAATTGGTATTCTATTATTGAAGAAAATGGGCACCAATCGGTTCGCATGTGATGGCCATCGGGCACTGGACACTGATCACGGTAGACCGGCCCTGGTCCCGGTCTTCCCTTCCCGTTAGATGCTCCGTGTGCACTGGCGTGCTCATGTATGGTCCTGGCCGCTGGCTGCTGATCCACGAGGTTTGATTATTGAATACGCTTGCCAATTTCAATATCCGGTCGCAACAACAAACGCCCGCGTAACGAAGGGGGTTGCGTTGGGCTTTGGGTCGATTCAGCCGCCCCCCGGAGGAGCAGTGCATTTGTGGATGCGGGACAGCATTATGCTCGGACACAAAATTTGTGGTTTTGGCCGATGCACACCCGGGTTCGGGCGCAGGGACAAAACGATAATTTGCTTATTGGAAACCGTTCTGGCTAATAATTATTTCTGCCAATTTATCATCCGATTACAGGGCGTTTGTCTAGTCCCCTCCGGACCTTAGCCCTCTCCCACCACCGAATGGGTAATGCTGGAAGAGCCGAGGGTTGGCCGCTCGGGAGCAAAATATTAATTGACAGTTTGATGGGTTATTCCATTTATTTTATGCTTTTTGCATCCCGAAGCTCCGAAACTGTCTCGGGAAGGGCCGAGGGTGTTTGTATGTGTGTAGGAGAGTTCAACTAGGAAGGCTTCAGAGGTCACCACCGACAAACATAAACCTCGAACCAGCGCGAACGACGCGGGTCGTTCCGGAGGCCAAAGTTGAGCGGGAATTTAATTATAAAATGTTCATGAACGTGTTCCCGCCTTCGCTACGGAGCGCGTGTGTAATTAGGCGAAATGCTACACTGTGTTTGCCCTTCGGGAGGGCGTAACTTTGGCCAATTCACGAGCAGCATAAAATACGGCCCTCGCCGATGTCACTTCGCCGATTGGCGGCGTAGCTTTATGTGCTCATTAAAGAGATGCGTTGCCGAACACCAAATTGACAACACTGGATAGTCGTTTTGTCACCATCGGCTCAGGGACAGCAGGGACAGAAATGCATCATTTGCGCACCCGACCAGCGGTGCACTAAATGTCAGTCGTCAAATGTCACTTCCGTTGGCCACGAACAGGGACAATTTTCTCCGCGCATCACCGCGAAAAGCGATGGGCGGATAGAGGACAGAAAAGAAAAACATACCCGTGCACCGTAAATTACAGTCTCACTCGCGGATGAAGGTGAAATGAACCGTACCGGGAAGCGCAGAGATCATAGAGCGAAGAATGGGCCCCGTAGAAGAAGCTACAAATCGACCGAAACGCCTGACGTTGCGTTTGACGCGCGGCTCATTTGCGGAGCTCGTCCACGGGCGAGCCGGGGATGTAGAGCGCGATGCAATAGTGCAAAGGTGTACGCTCTTGCCTCCAGTCGTTCCCTTGGCCTGCCACGGTTGGCAGCTTGTCATCGAGAAAGCGTTCGCGTCCTTGCAGTCTGCGTTCCCGTGGGAAGCAACGAGCCGCGTCCGGTGCCCGGAACGCTGGTCTGGAGCTGGTGAGCTAATGTCACGATTACGTTTAAAGTGATCCAGTTTCTCTACCGCGCGCCTTCCCGGTCCGAAGGGAGGCAAGCGATAAAATGGCGCCGCAGAGCGAGCACCTCGTCCGACCGGTGACGGACGGGCGGACGGAGCAGAGCCGGGTGGCCAGGGCGTCATGGGTGTTGCACGTGAGCAAGCATCCGGTATTGCAACATAAATAATGACAGAGAAGAAAACCCAATTTTCTTTCCGTACCGTTCGAGATGATTTTCTCCAGTTCTCCGAGCTCCGGGTGGAAAGTGTAACGAAAGAAAACTCATCCTTGGCCGTCACATCAACACGGCTTTTGGTCTTGGAAGTGGCGTAAAAAAGAAACACGACCGTACGATACTGGTGCGACCCGGGACGACGATGATGACGAGCACCATAAGGACGACCAGGACGACCGGGACGACGACCAGGACGACGACGTGCCAGGCATGTCTAATTACAATCATAAAGCACCTGAGCTGTCAAATTAATTCACTGAATGAACACGTTCAGCTGCACACTGTGCGCCGGACGGTTTTTATTTTCCTTTGCTACCTATCATCATTAAAAGAGTGAGTGCCCATCGGCTGGCTGGCTGGCCGAGAACCCGGGGTGGACCTTAGCTTTAAGTTACTGCATATTTTTTCGCTCGTCCTCTTCAGCCGCTTCTGGTGTGCCGTTCGTTCCAATCATCTCGCACAACTTTGGAGAAGCTTTCCTCTTCCACGACGGACCCCGTTCGTGCATCGGCGATCGCCCTGGTCGGTCGAGAGCAATTTTTCAAGCACCCGATGGAGGCGCATGGTCGCCGGTGGAATTACGGCTCGCTGGTGCTCCCGCTTCGATGCTCTCCGGTGGGCAAAACATTGCGCGAAACGCAACACTAGGCACTCCAGGCTAAACTTTCTTCGCGGGCGGTGTGTTGTGAATCCCTTTTTTGTGTTTGTTGCTCCACGAGCATCGATTTCGGGATCGGTTTTGGTGAAAATGGCGGCAACGGACGAACCCAGTGAAAGTTTATTTCTCTCCCGAGGCCAATTTCCGATTGCCGCTCTGGCATCTATTACATCCCTGTTGGTTTCGCCAGGAGCTGGCTTGAGTGGAAAATCGACAGCGCAAAACCCGATTATGTATATCGAAAATCCGTTCGGGCATGGCGTGGGGGCCTTTTTTGTGGCTCGTTTTTCGCTTCCCTCACGGCCACGACCATAAATTCGGTCAGAGATGTAGCAACAGATGAACCCGGGCCGGGCACCATTCCGGGAGCCCGATTATTGGTGTCGTTGTGTGCGAAAGCATTTAATCCTTTCGCGCGCCTGTTGCGCGAACAGTCTTTCGTTATTTTTTAACACCTCAAACCCACCAATCGAGTGTCAATTTTATGACCACCATTACAAGTGTGAAGACGGCGCTGACGTATCCCGGCATACGTTCGTACGGCAACAGCAGCTTTCGGCTGGAACATCTTGGCCGGAATCGCTGTTGGTAGGCCGCCCACAGAAGATACGCAAAATTTATGATCGTTTGATTTATTCATAGACAATCTTTCACCAGTGGAATATCGTGGTTTCTCGGGAATCTGAGAGCCTGCTGCTGGTGAAGTTCTTGGAGAGAATTATTAATTTACCACCATTAAGCCCCCGAACGTTGGTGGAATGATTTCAAGCCACAGGCTTCTGAGGCCGATTTGCTGCTGTTCTGTCATTAATGGCTCAGCGGCTATCAACTTCCAGAGGCACAGTAATTGCCCACGCAGCTGCCTATGGTTTTTACTGCAATCGTCGACCCAAAACCCAAAAAGGCATTGCACCACATCCTGTCGTTTGGTCAGAAAAGTGGGCATTTTACTATGGAAACTAATTCTACGATAATTACACCGTGCTCAGCTCTTGAGATTATCGAAAATGCGCCAGATTTGTAGACAGCCGAAAATGGTGGCGCAATTTGATTGAAAGCTTAGATACCCGGCGCCACACTGGCACACCAGGCGCCCCTCTATCGGGTCACCATTTTTGGTGGAAAAACAACAACAAACTGCTGACCGGATTTTCAAACGAAACCCTCCCAAACTCGTACGCTCGGCGCCTCGGCTATCTTATCTGCGGGGGGTCGTAAAAAGTCCACCAGTTTTAACTAGTTCGGAAAAACAATAACAGTTATCCATTGGGTTGCGCCAATAACAACCCGCCCCACCGACCAGCGGACCCAAAGCAGCTGACCAGGCTGCTGGCTCCCGGGCGCCATCATCATCATAAACCATCCTGCAAGGGGGCTGGGCCCGTGCTCGGGAGGGATTAATTCAAGTCCATTTCCTTCGACCCAAATTGATTCCGTTCGCTGTGGATCATGTAAAACTCGATTATGTTCTCGACATTCCACCGACCGTCTTCATCATGGGACCGGGAAAAGGGGGCCCCCAAATGGATCGCTCCACCGCCACCCAGCGGTCCGATTTCGGCCATTTCCGGTCCGGGAGAACGCACCTGAAGAAGACGCATCGCGACCCACTGGCCAACCACACAGAAAAAAAGGGCTGCCCAAACACGCAAACGTCCCCGAAGCCGCCGAAGCAAATAAACAAATTGGGCCGTAGTGACGTAACTCGGGCCCGGTGGCCACGGTGACTTATGCTCGGGGATCGGTCTTTGTGGGCTTCGTGTTCTTCTTTTTTCCTTCTCCTCCGCATTCGAAGAACATTAAAATATTCTTACAGCTTCGACCGCCCACCGGAGGTCGGTGTTCGATTACTGGCAGCCGGTGGGGCCGTGTAGCAGGGAAAACTACATAAATTGGAAATCCGACCCGTTGAGGCGTCATTTGTAATCGTAAACCTTTTACACCACGGTCCAAAAGGCGGCCCAACTCGGTCTCGGTCGGTTCGATCGGTGGATTGGCATTTCTAAATTGCCTACCTCGCTCCCTCGAAGGGTGCGGGCCGTGCGGGGGAGCGGTCTGCCCTTCCGGCGTCATCGTGGAGCGCGGTGACCTTATGGCCAGTCGCCACAGAGAGAAGTGACCTTTTGCGCTTCCCGGTGCGTTAGGTGTTTGTGGAGCTCGGAAATGGGGTCCGAATCTATCACACGGCCGAAGCATTCGATACGATTCCGATCCACGGTGACCACTGTCCAAGGGTGCGTGTGGCGAGGCCGGGCGGGACAAACCCTCATAAATCACATTTCTTTTACGATCTATTTAAATCCATGTAACAAAGCCCGTTTCGAGTGGTGTCGAAAGAAGGACCATAAAAAAAATCGTTCGAGAAGCGTCGGGCGAGCCGGGTCCGTATCGATGTCGTTTCCGGTTGGGCCCCCGGGAGGTTTATTTGCGAGCCTATTAGACGCTCTATAATGCCGCTCGCACCGCTCGCACCTTGCTCGTGCCTAACGAGCCGTGCGCCTTCCGTCTGCTAGCGAACTCTATTTACATATTGGCTACAGGACATTTCGCTCAAATCGTACAGCCGCAGTGTAGTAAATGGCCAAAATCTGTCCCTTTATGTGGGGTTCTATGCTATGTGGAGCAAATACATCGCCACTCTACCGGCCCGACCGGAAAGGAAGCCCACCGGAACGCGTAATCTGAACTGAGCAGCTGCAAATAATGGTGACGAGTGGATGCTGCCAGTTGTCGCATGGGTCGGGTCTGCTTGTTGAAAAGGGGTCCGTTGTCGGTCATGATTGAGGGCTGCCGTAGACCGACCCCAATGGGGAAGATATTGTTCCACAAATTAGGTACGCGCGGCGCTCCTTCGGGCTGTCCATCGATTGTTGCGGTTTTAAGGCTGCGCTTGGCTGGAAGTTCTGCTTGAACCCGCCATAAAATGCGTATCGCTCAAGGATCCACTTGCCAACCGAATTGAGCACGGGCCAAATCATGGTGGAACTAAAAAAAGCTGCTGCATCACGCACCCGTAAGTTCGCGAATAATGCGCGCTTCCGTCCGTCCGTTTGCGTTTTCATAATTCCTTTCGACGCCCAACCCGTAGAGCATATGTTTTCAACGATGCTCGGACAATGGACGATGGAGGTTGCATAAATTTATGCGCAACTGATTCATCACTCTGGTTTCCCTCGGTGAGCTTTGCGGGCAGAATTTCCAGCAATTTCCATGCACAAAAAGCTGGTGAGCGGCTCACGGCTCGTCTTTGTTGTCGCCACAGTCGGGTCGCCACCGAATGCCATAATCGCGGGACCTCAACCACCATGGAGGGGCTGGCAAATGATGAGACCGTTGCCGAAACCATCGGAACCTCGAAGCCACGGCGAGGCACGATTGAGTGGCATTTCATTTCGATCGCGACAGTCGCGCCCGATGATGCGCCCACATTTGTGCCACGAAAGGCGCGTCACGTGCATCGATCATAATTACTTGGCGGTTGGCTGTGGCGGGCGGACCGGGCGGGGCTCTCAGACTCGCCGGTAGACACCGGGGCTAGCAGCAGAAGAGCTTTAGTTTTGGCAATAAGTGAGGGAAGCAATCGAAATCAACATAAAATTATTTTTTTTCCTCCTTTGACAGTGACAATTGGAGTTTTCCGAAATATGTTGACACTTTGAGATGATTTTCTGAGCATACGAACGGAAAATACTCGGTTCATAGTAATTGAAGTGCTTACAATTTAAAAAAATTCTCTTGAGAACTGAATTTCGAGATATTCTACATTTTATGTTGAGTTTCTCGATTCCTTTTCAGTCATGGCTCATCCGTAGATCGTTCATCTGCGCGGCACCGATTTATTGGTTTCGGAAGACGTCAATTTGATCCTTGACAATTGCGTTAACACGAGTGCCAAAAATATTATAATGAATAATTTCTTTTCTATTGTTTTTCCAACATTGAGTATACTAATGCTACAATCATTTAGAGTTGAATCCACACCTTTCTCTTTGAGTTTATGTTTGCAATACACTAAAGCAACATCGGCACTCTCATCGGTGGATTCGATTGTGCAGTGAGAAACAAATGCGAGATGCTTTCACAGATGAGAAAGCTCACCAAGGACCTTCAACACGCACTACAATCACTACACGGCCCAAGGTTCTAGAAGAAGTTATGACATGCAGTAACTGAAGCCCTTTAGGGCCACTACAGTCGTGGGACGTACGTCGGGACCGTCGAGCACGAAAGTTGTCAAATTAGTAACAATTCACCCAGCGAGCTCTCGTCCACCGGCCACAAACGGAGCTGGTGGTCGCTTGTGAAGGGCGGCCACACCCTGACCGTGGAGTGCTCCTTGGCAGCAGCATAAAAAAGTGGAAACCAAAATCATAACCAACAACCAGCGTAACGGTCCAACGCAAACGGGCACCGTTAGCCATAAGGCGCACACCTTCGCCAACGACGCAAGGACGAGCGTGAGCGTGAGTTTAATTCCGGTACAAACCCATTGGCCCCCATCGCAGTCCTTTGTGGGGCCGAGTCCTTCGGAGCACTAAGGCGCTGGTGGCGCGCAGTGAAATCCTGGGCCCCAGGATGGCGCCCCGGACGCGGGCGGACGGAAGATGAAATGTCAAGTCGTTTATCAAATTAAACCACCACGTGTGGGGCGCCATCGTAACGCACACATACCGAGGTACTTGTCGTGGCGATTTCACGCCCGTGCACACAATCTATCTTACAGGGCGTGCCGTTCCGCGGTGCCGCTCTTCGGCCGTCCTTGCGTCGTATCTCTCGGACCCAGCCAGCGAGTCGACATCCGCCGGATCCAGGTTCCGGGTGGAAAAAAGGCACTGAATCGGCCGGGACCTGGCGAAACCCGAAATGGAACTCGTGACGTTCCTGGGCCACTACCATTTGCTGCCGCTGCGGCGATAGCGGTAGCGATTCAGCCAGCCACAGCCAGCCAGCCGGCCATGATTTGTGGAAGGTTTCTCCTGGGAATTCATACGTGTGTGTGTGGGTGGTGGGGGGCTCTACAACGCATCAGCCACCCGGTCGGCCAGGTGAGGGCAGGCTTCGTTTTGATAAAGTATCTGCAATAACTGCGCACGCCGCGCCGGGGATGTCGGTGTCCGGGGTTAGTAATGTTCCGCAGGCCGCAGCGGTGAGTTAAGTGACTGGTACCCCTGAAACTAACTGACTGGTTGAGTGACTAGCGGGTCCTCGCTTCCCCCAGCGCCAGTCCCCCGAGGGGGCATTCCTTCGCCCGAGCGCCTGTTTCGGGTTTGCTGTCAAATTCCCGCGCAAACACTACTCTATCTCTTGCCGGTCGGAGCGCGTGATGTGACAGTCAAACGTAAGTGTCTGGGGACCACCCACCCTGGGGGGGGTGGGTGGACAAGATTTTCCCGCTATTGTGTCGGAAGTCAACTAACGTCGGAACTAACGGGGCAGAAGAAACCGCCCAGCAGACGGGCGGCGCTGGCAAAACAATGCTTTCCCGGGGATGCTTCCGAGACAACGCGGCCTTCTTTCCGGTGGCGCCACCTGGTGGTGAAAGTTAATTTACCCGAAATGGGGCCCGTGACATGCCGTAGGTTTTGTGGTGCTTCAAAATTTAATAGAATCGTATGATTGAGCCAGACGACACATTGAGGGCCACTCGGCAGGAGATAATGAAGGTACCGGTGGGTCGGTGGCAGTCACTCGCAGTCTGTGTTTGGCGTTTCGCTAATAACCAGCGGGCTAGGCCACTGAACTGGTGAACTTTATTCCGTGTTCCTCGCCCGGTCCCAATATCAACTAAATTAGCCCGGAAATATGTTCAACATCGCGCCGCGCTCGTTGGCGGTTATGTTCCATGCGCGCATTACAAGCATTCTCACTCGCTCCGGCCCACAAGTCACTCTCACTTGCCGGGGGCCAGCTTGAGAAGAAACAAGCCGCGATTAGTCATAACACACCGTTCTGGCGCACATTAGCGACGAGATGGGCCCGACCCAGGTTCGGCATAAAGTACAATAAAAACAAACGTTAGCTTTCCGTTTTTATATCACCACACTCACCGCTCGCTCGCTCGTTGGCAGATTATCGCCTGTACGTCTAGACCATTAAATAGCGCACCGACCGCGCGCCACTAAAACTGTTCGCCAAGTCAACCGTATTTGAGTTTCGGCATTTCTCGCGCGAAACATTGTTTAAATTGTAGCTGGCTCCGGTGGGGTGGGCGAAACTTTGTCGAACGGCAGGATCCACGCGGTCCACCGGGCGGACACAACATGGAAACAACATCAGAATCTCATGTGAAATTAACATATTTTATGTTTAATTTAGTCCTGTGCCGCATCGCCTCGGCCCGCCTTCAAGGAGGCGGCAGCGTAAGGAGCTTTAGTTGGCCGCCGTCTTTTACTTAGTCATCTCGGGGCCGGGGCCGCCGCTTTTATGAACAGTCAACATTTTATAAGGCGCTCTTCGGTGTGTTTTAATTACAACTTTTATTTTCTGCTCCAACGCCGGCCCCGTGACATCGGAAGACACGGCAGGATAGAAACGAGAGCCGGGGCATCCTTTCGCTCTGTGCTGCTTCGTGTGCGCTGTGGCTCGGTTGGGTGCCATGAGCCACTTTCTTCTGATTTGACTGGAGAGACGGTACGTTTTATTTCACCTTCCCGTGCCGTCATTTAATCGTCCGGTGCTTCCGTCACCGCCCGGAAGCTGCAGTCGTTAGCTCACACATACACCCACAAACGCACGGGTCCGAAGGAGTAATCATCGAGAGCCTGGGCCCGCTATGCTAAACGAAGCGAACGGTGAACAATTATGTTGTCCCGGGCATCAGGTGTGCGCACGGGAAGCCGTTCGGTTTTTTCTCTCCAAGTGCTCCGGTAAGACGCCTGTTGGCCCTGGGCTCTACTTATGAGGCTCTTCTATTTTTCATTAAATCTAGCAACTGAACCGGAATGACGAGGGCACGCGTGGTTTATGATTGGAGGGCTCGCCACGGTGCGATGCAGTGACGCGGTGAGCATGAAATAAATGGTAGGAACATTTCAAACCCCTTCGAAGATGCAGCTGATCCGTTCGATCAGAACACTGGGCTCAAAATCCTCAAGTCTCAAGAACATTGTCCAGATTATTGCAATCGAGACACTCAACTCGCCCGCCCGGAGGCTAATGATCGTTCCGTTTTCGATGAATCGTTAAAAGGAACCATCCACCATCAAGACAGCCAACCAGCCGGTGCCAAAAGATGTAACGAAGGGTGTAGGGGCGCACGCAGGAAAAGTTGTTCCGTTCCGGGCGCCGTAAAATCTGTCAATTCCAGTGCTGCAGAGCTGAGAGTTCCCACTTTACGGTGGACGGCGAAATAAGTGCCGATCGTTAACCACGGACATGGCCCCAACCAAGCGGCCACAACAGTGTGTTTCTTTTCTTCGCTACTTGCGCAGACAAACTTATGCTTTCGCGCGAACCATCGCCCATCGTCCGGATGCAGTTTAATTTCTGGCGAAATTACCGACTTCGTCCCGGCTGGCCCAACGGAGTGCAGTTCGTTCGCCGCAACATAAAGCATCGACGAGAGGCCCGGAGTTGCGGGTTGTGTTTTGTGGCCACATAAAGCCAGCGGCAAGGAGGCCAACATAAGACACGCTCCGTTCGGCGGTTTCATATTTGACCTTTTTTATGATAATTAAAATTAACCTTGTTTTACGAGATGCCATTCCATCCAGGCCAGCTGGGCCGGTGGATGGGTGGACCCGCTGGGAGTCTCCCCCCGCAGTCCGCAGATGGTCAGCGAAATGGAACGAAGAAGTCCTCACCCAGCCTCAACAGTAACCGAATGTCCACTCGAAAGTATGTGGCCCGCTTTGGCTTCTTTATCAATTATGCATAAACACATAATGTTGAGCATTAGCAGCAACAGCGAGCGGGTCTGCCTTTGGTCACCCCAGTTTGCCCACCCGGTCCGATTATTAGCCTTAGGAGAGTGTTTAATTTTGATGATGGACACGAAAACTCCACATGGTATGTTGTTTGTGTGTTTCACTCCACATTCCGCTTGATGCGTATATGGTCGCCGCATAAAAAAGGGTCCTGTGGTCACCTCGTTTGCGTTCTGTCGCACGCAGCCACACGATCCGTCACTGGGGAGGGATGATTTTAAATTGACTACATACCTTGCGGTGGCGACCCGTGCGTCGGGTACCTCCCGGAAAGGTTTGACCATGTGAAGTGATTCTTTTCCGGCGCTGATTTAAAAGGATTGCGCTCGGCCAGCACAGGTGACCGTGGCCTTTTGTTGGCCACCGGGTTTTCAAGTGAGACGCATGCAGCGCGTTACTGAAGATTCTCCCAAGACACCGGACCAAAGCAAAGTAACATCATCCCGCCTTTATGCTGCCCAACACTATTCGACTCGTGGCGTGTGGTGGCCTCCCCCTAAATCGCCTTATCCCTTGGAACGATCTCTCCCTGAGCGTCCAACCCCGGGGCCGTTTATCGTTCGCGCGATTGGCTGGTCAGCGTCGCCGGAACTCGGTGGGCGTTTTTTTAAAATACTTTTCCTTGAATATTTCACACAAACCAAGGGCAGCGCCAGAGGTCTACTGTCGCTGCCGCCGATGCGTCCCTACCGGTATCGTCCCGGCGCCGGTCCTGGCACCGACCCAATCAGCGGAAGAAGAAAAACAGCTTCATCAAAATTGCATACTTTCATTAACAATTTTTAATTACTTTTCCACCGCGGGACCAGGGGACCCGCGGCCCAGCCCTGGGTGGCCGCTGGGGTAGCGGCGCGCGGTATCAGGATCGTTGTCACCACCATCGGCGGCGGCGGCGGCGGTGGCATCGTTCGCGCTCGCGTCATTTGGTTCGGGCCCGTTGCGTGCCGTGGCGCTGTCGAAGGATTTAATGGTGCGGCTTCCTCCCGGCCCAGTGGGTGGCGGCCCCTTTTATGACTCAGCGTGTACGCATGATGAGAACCCGGTTACCGGCCGCACATCATCGCAGTTCATTATGGACGAAGAAAGAAACCAGCCGTTTAACTTCGCAAAGCGGACCCCAATTGAAACAATAGTTTATGCTCGCCGTTTGACATCGATAGCATCATCACTCCTCGGACACAGCGGGAATGGGCTTAAAGTGGAAGAAACTTCACGAAAAAAAACTGAAACTGGAAAATAATAGCATTTGCCATCCATCCCAACCAACCGTCACCTAATTCCAAAGGCCAAAGCCCAGCATAAGGTTCGGTGTTCCGCTTCAAGGAGCCGGCAGGACGAAATCTTAACAAGTGCCTATGTCATCGTACAAAAACTCTTACACAAAAGTTGCCTTTTTGCCGAGCGGTAGCGGTAGTAAAACCCCAGGCCGGGTGCCCCAACCACGGCACAGCATAACGATGCTCCGCATGCGGCATATGAGTATGCCAGCCGACCATGGCACGGCACCGCCAAGGAAGGAAGGAAGTGGATGGCCGGTGGCAGGCGGCCTCAAGGACGGGCGGACCCGGCAGCCCGTGGCATCGTTATGCGCCAGAGATTTGTTAATTTAATCATTCGTTATTTATGATCGTCTCATACATTTTGGACAACTTTTAATTTAATGATGTAGGGCGCTCGGAAGGTACGATGTTTGGAGTGTTCGTGTATGTGTGTGGTGCGTTAAGGGTGGCCCGTGTAAGCTCATAACGGGTTTTGGGGTTACGTGTCGGCACTTTGCCCAAACTCGAGGCAGATGAGCAGTTTTATGTTCACCGGGGCAAATTGAAACGCACGCGATCAGGTCGGTCGGAGTGCGCTCCGTTAGAGAGCCCGCTTCAGGCCTCGGATGATGATCCGGTGTTTTTGTTTATGTATGTGCAACATACTTCAGGACGAGGGCGCAGTTTCCATTCTTTAGCGGTAAGCATAACGTTCGAACTTTTGAGTGACCCGTTGAAATGATACGCACAGTCGGAGTGTAAGCACAGCCGGGGGCCGCCGTGCAATAAAAGCACTGTCAATGCACTCGAATTGGTTTTAATAAAAAGACTGTCCAGATTTTTCAGTAAATATATGGGCTCCCCCGAGTGTGGTGTGTAAGGATCCGCAAGGCAACCGGTGCGCAATCTTCTTATGCAAAAGTTCAATCTGAAGTTCCGGGCGAACAAATAAGGTCTGCCGCTCCAACGCGGACGCCTCAGGTGGTTGGTTGCCCATCGCGAGCCCCGGGAACGGAAACCAATTTTCCAAAGTCGCCTCGGTTATTGCGGCACCGCCACGTCGTGTCTTGGGGCCTCTTGCTCGGGTCCGGGCATCGCGCCATCGCAGTGGCTATTTTCCATCTGTAATTGACTTTCCTCTAGCACGGGCCACGCCAACGTGCTCGGTTCCATGCAGATGATTGTAGGGAAATCCTGGCCCATGTGTGCCGTGTGCCACGAGCACGAACTAATACACTTTTATCCGGGACCACTCGCGCCAGGAGCGATCCTTTGCGGGGCTTCAATTTCGACACACACACCGGATGCTGCCGGTTCGGGGAAATGCCCGGCCCGGAAGTGGTCGATTCCTCGATCACTTTCAGCCGCGCCCTCCACACGGAGATAGTGTGGCGCCGACGAAAGGAAACCCCACAGCCTCTGGCTCAGGCAGAGTGCAGAGCGACGAAAATCAATATCCTGCAAAGGACGATGGCGGCGACGGCGCCGAGTGAGATTTTCCTGTAATAACAACAGAATTGTGTGTGGTGTACTCGGCCGCCATAGCGGCAGCTTCTGCCTCGGTCGCTTACAACCGAGCGCCGCCGATGTCCTTCGCACACACAGCATATGCCGTGCCGTCCTCGAAGACGTTCTGAGGTCTGCTCTAGCCCTCCCACGTGGGGATGGAACGGCCCGCCCACTCAGAGCTCCGTTCCGAGCTCGAAGTCCTCCAAAAGGACGGTGCAGTCGGACGAAGGTGTGTGAAGTCGCCAGTGGGCCTGGGTGGGTTGTGGCATAAATGAATAAATTTCAATTGAATCCTCCTGCAAAATAACCCCAAATTACGCGGGTTTCTTCGGGGCTGCCCCGTGCCCCGCACAGCCAGCCACCGGTCCTGCCAGGACAAATGTCGCCTTATTTGGGCCGATTGAATTAGTTTTATTAAAATTTCATCTCTCCGGCTCCGAGGCGCATCGAGACGGCATTCGCTATCGAGCTACCTTTGCGAGCTGTGGGCGCTTTTTGGACAGTTTGGAAACGGAGGTTTTCGGAGGTCAAACACAGGACTTTCGGAATGCGTCACACCGCGCCACGCCACGAAAGAAATCCTTTGATCGACAAATATGATGAACGTTGCTGCGCCGTTAACCTTTCCGCTTAGGGGTGACGAGAAGCAGGGGGGGATGGTGGACAGAGAAAAGCCACCCACAAGGGGGCTCTTGAGAAACCTCACCCGCAGCCCGCCCGTTAATGCTTTCCCGCTTCCCGTCATTATGTATGTACATTTTTTATCCTTGCTCTGCGTCGGTCGGTGGTGAAATTCGGAGTTGTATCTCCGGTGTTCCGGAGCGCGGCCAGATTCCCCACCGACTCCTGCTACTGCTCATCCCGTCTCCCCGTGGGGAGGCACCACAACCATCCTCGCGTTAGCTCGCTCGTTAACAAATGGAAGCCCCTTTTTGCCCGCACACATATATGTTTTCGGCGTGGTTTCGGTGATGTTCCCAGGTCCCTGTGGAATTGCGGATGGTGGAAGCTTCCGTCAGTGGGGTCGAGGGACGGTGCGACCCCTTCACTCACGCGCCCAAAGGGGGTGATGTTTTATTTTATTTTATTTTATTTTTTTGGGCTGGTGGCACACACGCGCTCGCGCTACCTCCCAACCGGAACCACGCTAAACGGAGCGCGAACCGCGAAAACCGGCAACCGGCGGCCGGGCCGGGGACGGCCAGGTTGTCCGTCAGCCTCAGCTGCGTCTTCCGGACAGCAAGAGGTCGGGGCGTCCCGCTAACCACCAACCGGAAACCGGAAAGCGCAGATAAGTGGATGTTGTTATGCGGATGTACCGGAGGGTCTGGTCCCTCGCCGTGGGAAAGGATTCGCGAAAGGGGTGGGACTGCCGGGAGGGCAGCGAAAGGCCCACCCGAACGGGGTGCATTGGCTACCCCTTTGAGTGGTGAGGTTTTGAATATACAAATATTCTAAAATTGTTCCCCAAACTGCGCGAGAGTGATTGCAGGTGAAACCGGAAGCTTGCCGTTTCGGGTACGTTCCAAGCATAATCTATGCTCCGGGTTTGTTAAGTACCACCACCATAGTTAAGTATCCGCTACCCCCCGGTCCGGAATGATGAAATGATCAACCGCCGAGCGAGCTGGCCCGGTTTCCGGTCGTTCCGAGGACACGGGAAAATGTATTACTTTGGGGCTGGGCTTTCGGTCGCGTTCTAATCATGCCACGGACGGTGGACTTGGGGCAAAAAAAGAGCCAGACGGCAACATAAAAAGCTGTGACGGATAGGCGCAACATACACGTAGCAATGTTGTTAGCATATTCTGCCTACGCCATGTTCCGGCCGGGGCTCACCGGAGCGGCATTTCAATTCAATGCAAAACCAAATTTCATAATGGATTCCTAGCGATTCCACCTCCCTTTTTCTGTTCGCTGGCCCCGTGTCAGCATATGAAATGAATCAAAACCGCAGCATTTCATTTTGCATATGTGCAGTTGGCGCAAAGCATCGGGCACGTGTGCTACAACATTCATGTTTTGCGCTACATATTTTCTATTTAATATCTCTCTCCGTCTCTCTGCGTCCGTCTCTCTGTCGTTATGTCGGGTTCGGTTGGCATTTCAAGGACCAAAAACGGTACGTCACTCAATATTTCCAATCCGCCGTGCGATGCGTTTTTTGCCACTAAAATAAAATTAGAATTAGGAAAAAACGGATTCTGGAAAAGTTACTCCCGCTGTAGGGCAATATTCACGGCTCGGCCCATCATGTCCTGCTCGGCGGTGTAACTTGGTAACGAACGAACCCATCTGTGTATGTGTGGTGGGCTTTTCGGGATTTCATCCCTCGCTGGGTCCGCCGGGGTCGCTACCATTTCGCGAAAATCTATTTGATTATCGAAATAAAATTTGGCCAATTTCAAGCCTCGTGTGCCGGCTTCGGTTTAAGGCGCCTAACTTTATTGTCCTGCGCCCGAACCGAACCGAGCGCGAACGCGTTCTAGAGCAAGCCAGCATTCGACCGGGAAGAACAGAACGACCAACTAGCCAAAAAAGTGGACGAATTTCTCCATTAGACAACTCGTGTCCGGGTGCTGGCGGCGGCGCCAGGGTCTCTGTATTTCTGTCCATTAAAAACGAAAGGAAAAAAAAAAATTGGAACGAAAATGGCAGCAGTCAGTGGCAGCCCCTGGAATTCACAGTGGCAGCGGTGTCTGAAGCGGTGTCCTCACTGATAGAGCACCGCGGCTCCGGGTGGACAGCAACGGCATGTCAGTAGTTTGAGCGCAGCCACACCCACATACACCACCCGTTCGAGTGTGGCATTTGGCTGGCGGGTTGTGCCCGTACCCCGAAATGATAATGTTGCTGCGGTGCGGGCAAGCCCGGGCCAGACTTCGACTTCGGCTCCGGCTCCGGCTTTGGTGCGGGGCAATGAAATTTGCTCGCTGCGTCGAAACATATGTTTAATGTTATTTAAATATTTAATTGGCATGCATATGAACCGAGCGTGGGGCGCCGGCCGTGTACACGCGCGGAGTCGCGCGCATCCTTCCTTCCGGCGTTTCCAACGAGACTGCCAGTGCTGCCCTGGGTCGCTCGTTGCAGCGAAAGGCGAACACGTGCACCGAATTGCTCCGGCGCAACGATGGGGCAACACATTTTCTAGCTTAATATAGACATTTCGGGCGAGTCGAGTATAGAAAAAAACCCGTCCGGCACGGCCCGGTCCAAGTGGACTTTGTGGAATTTATGAAATGAGTCGAAAGGATCGCTGTGGACCGAATGCGAGTCATTTGCTCACAATTTTGCCCCACGTGGGGGGGGAGGACCGTACTGTGCACAGCTGGGACCGCTGTACTGCACTTTAGGCTCATCGTCCTTGGGCAGCACCAAAATTGATCGGCACATATGTTAATCAACGGTCGCCGGTTCCGCGAGCGAGCGAGCTTATTACCCGTCATCAGCGCGCCCGTTTGGCCAATCAATCAGTTTGTCTTACCAATTTACTTCGGCCGCCGCGTTAACGGCTTATGCTCAATCATGTCGCGCGGGGCCAAGCAAACACTGGCCCCGGCTCCCGGATTGACAAACCGAGGACAACCCACACCGACGGACGGGAGTAATGCCGGGCCGGCATTAATCGCACCACACTCCGCGCAGCACAAACCGTGGCCGGGCTGGGCACATTAATCATTTCCCGAAAATTTCCACTAATTGCTCAATTAACTCCATTCATTTTCGAATCACTTATCTAACGAACGGCCGACCGTCGCCGGCGGGCTGGAAAATTATTATTATGAATCCTGTGTACACACGGACACGAATCGGGTCGGGATTGGTGTCCTGCGCCGCGTTAATGTGTGCGTGACGCCTTTCGGGACCATCTCGTTGCATTAAAACATAAATTCCACACAACGCCGTGCCAAATGCTCCCATCGGAATGTGGCCGAATTTGAAAGTGTTGAAATGTAGTGTATGGCTTTAGTGGCACGCGGTTGTAACAGCTCCCTGACCCGACACCTAATGGAATGGGCTGTTTTGTTTAGTTTTGCAGAATTATTTGACTCACGCGTGGTGCAAACATTCTCCCCGAAATGGTGTCCCTGGCGGGGTTGCCCGACTTACCTGTAAATAATCGGAAAAAGGAAAATTTAATCATTTCAGGCCCTTAACGTAACGGGTTGAAAAGTTTCGCGCCTAACCTAACGATGACGGTCAGTCTTATTTCATTCAACGCTTTTTCACTTACAAGTAACCTTCAAAAGAATGTCGTTTGAATTTTATGATATATTAACACAAGAAAACAGGAAATGAATTCAAAAAATCGTCTTAAATGATGCCGAAATCGAATCGAATCGTGTTTGAAAACCGAAATTGCAAGGAAGGAAAATTTGTCACGACAATGCATCTCAATTGAAAACAATGACCTAACGACATGAATTGAATTTCGAATTAATGCTTCATCCACCGTGTTTGCCAGATTTTACTTCCAGAGACTACTGGCTAATTGTAGACCTCGAAAACGCTTATCGGTAAGAAATTTTGCCGGAATGATGCGAGATTTTCGGTGATACCGATGTCTATTTGGAGGCAACGAAAAATCGTTTTTCAAAATTGGTATCGAAATGTTAGGCCCGGGAACTTTTCAGCCCACGTGTTATCTTTCGTGTGCAGTACACTTTGTGCAGCAAACGCCTCCATCGAACCATTCTGGTTTCCATTCCGGCGTGAAATGGTGCCTGAAATTATGTTCCAATTTGTCCATTAGTCTACGCCTTGACTCCGGTGACAAAGTACCACCGGAAGCAGCATTATGCACGGCTAGCGGGCCCACTCGGGAAAGTGTTCCGGTAGCTTTGGCACATCGCAGAGCTGAGACAAGAAAAAAAAAGATGGAAAAGCACAAAATGGCAGCATGATTCGTCCGAGGGGGGGACGGCAGACCGGGAAAAGTTTTCCTCCTGCACGAGAACAGCAAACCCCGTCAGGCCCGTGGCCCTGGCGAGAGAATGTATATGTATATACATTTCAACTCACGTTTCACGCAACGGAGAACTTTTGACGGATTTATACTTTCGACTGAGCGGGGGCAAAAGATGCATCGTCTTGGCAGTGGAAGTGAACGAAAGAAAACGCCGAAGGTAAATGCGGAAGATGCATGTGCGGAAGATGGAAGATATTTAAATTTGATGGCCACCGGACGGTTTGGGGCGAACTTTCCCGGCGCTCCGGCGTCCCGTCATGCGGGAATTCGTGTGGAAAATTTGGAAAACGCAAGTCGCAACACACCGCCCCACGGTGGAGCGTGGCACGAGGCGGGAGGCGAGTTCCGAAAGAACTATTCCAATTCCATCTTGACTTTGTGCAAAAGTTTGTGACATGATGCGAACGGAATGGATGGCGCTCCTGCCGCGCTCGGTGGCGCGGGACGAAAGGACCACATTTCAAACCATCGGCAGCCCGTTGCGTTGCGCCTGTTGGCCATGGGGGAGGGATACACGCTCGCGATGAGCGAACATTTGCTTTACGCATCGCAGCTCAAGCCACACAAACACATACACAGCACTCCTTTTTCCATCTTTCATTGTTTTGCGGGATCGGCGACAGAGAAACTTGTGTTGCTCGTGCCACGACGCGAAAAAGTGCTCCACTCGCTTGCAGACAGACGAGGATGAGGACGACAACGGCGCATGGAATGTGTTAGGACCCCACGAGCGGCGGATAATGCGCTAAAGCATTTCCACGACAACAATTCCGGATCCGAAAACTGGCAAAAACCGAAACATAAATAAACTGTTCGGGACACAAGACAAGGACCAAAAAACGGGCGAACAGAAAACAGGCGAAAAAACGGAAAATCCGTCAGCAACAGTGGCATAAATGGGGAACGTTTTTCCACAGCCGTAGAAGAAGTGGAAAACTGTCTGAAGAAAAGCTCAAGGGACACACCGTACCGACTGCCGTAAGTGGTTGGGCCGATAATTTCAAACCAGAAATCCGTCAGAAAGACAGGAAATAGGAAAAGAGCGCGCAGAGGCGTTGCGAAGCATAAGTTCAAAGCAACCAGAAAACCCCGAAACGCAATCAATAAATAAAAACTCCAAATCAAACACAATCCGGATTCGAAAATTTCAAATGAAAAATGAAGAAAATGAAATACTGGACCAAAGTGGCGTACGAAATCGAATCAGAACATGTACGAGGCAACAACCGGTCGGAAACGGATACCAGCGGGAAGCAGCCCAAACTTTTTCACCCCGAGACCTAGACCTAATGGAGACGGATGGTGGAATAAATTTGCCGATTCGCTTCTGCCCAGGGCTTCAACATTTCCGGTCTCGACGGGCGGATCACGGGCAGTAGTCGGAAAAACTAGCGGATGAAAGTAGCTAAAGTATGCCTCCCGACATGCGATGGGCCGATGTCCCCGTTTCTGTTTTGCATCGGCCGGATTTTTATGCTGTCAAACTTGCTGCAAACCAACATACACAAACCAGCGGGCTCCTTAAAGTGTTTTGCAATTGGAAAACGACTTTCCAATCCACTCCATGAAGTTCTAGGCTCAGCCCTTCGAAAGGGCGAGAGAGAGAGAGAGAGCCGAGCACGGCCCACGGAAGGAACCGAAGCATGTTTTCACCCTCGGCCGGAGCCACTCCTTTTCACCCACTTCCCTGGGCAGAAGAAGAAGAAGAAGTGGGCCAGAGAGGGTCCATGGAGCCCACCCAGCCGCCCTCTCATGGGCATAAGTTTTGAAAAGGGTTCGATTAATCTTGTGTAAAGTAATATTGCAGCAAATTCTAGTTTGACAGTTTCACAGCGTGTGGCCCACCTGCCACCCGGCAGGGGGGTGGTCGGCGGACCACCCGGTGGCAGGGCGGCAGGCAGGGTGGCAATCTGGGCCTCGGGTGGCCACGTACCCGTCAAAGGTGATAAAGATTGCTTCCTGAGGGAGGCCGTCCACGGAACCCGAGGACTCCTTCTGGGGGTTTCCTGGAGGTGGATTTGGCGCGCCATTATTATTTCTGACAAGTGTCTACATTGATTAATTGTCGGATTGCTGCTGAGGCGAGGCTGCTTTGCATGTGAGCGGATCAGCCTTTTTTTTCGCCGCTCGCCTCGGCTCGGGGCGAGAATTCCGGCCTGCTCTGGTGAAGCTGACAACGAGATAACGTTCCGCTAAAATACACTATCGTGTCATTAAGCCATTAAGTAATTGTGGCCAGTTCGCTGAACCGCGCCGGATGTGCGTAGGGCGATGTGCAGAAGCCACACTCAAAGGTCAGAGCTTGGAGCGCCATCTACACGATCGACTGACAACCTGTTTTATGTTGCGTTTCTTTGGCACCGAACAAGATTTAGCTCTCTCTCTCTCTCTCTCTCGACCTAACCCTCGACACCGGGAATGGACCGGAGCATGTCGTTGTCGATTAAACACCTCCCCCAGTCCCACTCCTCATCCCCACCAGGGCCCGGTTCCGGGTGCGTGGCTCGGCAACAGTAGCTTCTTCGAGTGCGGGGTTTGCGTCCGGGCCGAGCGTCCCGAGAACATAAATTCCCCCGGATCCGGGCACACGAGAGCGATTGGTTTTGGGGTCGGTCGGTTTTGTGAATATTTTACGCATCTGCTAGGGCCATTATTACTGGTCCGGGTGGCCCGGAATGTGCCGAAACCCAGCGGCCCAATGGCAACCCGAGCCCCAGCACAAGTAATAACATCTTGACCGGAAGCCTTGTCCGTCGTCGAGGTGGGGCCGGTGAACGCCTTTGCCAACTCGTCACCGTATCCTGTCACCAGGCTCCCAGGGATGTGGGGCCTCTGTCCTCTCGTATCGGGTTTGTCCTTAATCGATAGTTTCAATAAATATTTGCCTTCAGCCTCGGATCGGAACGGGTATTTTGGGGCTGGGTGTGTCCGGTTGGGGGGGGGATGATTTCTGAGGCAGCAATATAATATGATGACTACACAACAGACACACTCACACACACGATCGGAATGGCCAGTTCGGATTGGCCGCTGGTCCTTCCTTTTTGCTCGACACGCTGCCGGTAATGGTGCGGTGCCCCGGTGCTGGATTCTGTGTCCGAGAGGCCATATATTTTTGTGCTGCCACCAGCGGACCCGTTTGCATCCCGAAGCCCCGACCCCGACTTCCGGTTCCCGGCCCTATTACTGGCAGAACGGTCGGCCGTGTTCACCTGACGACATGTACAAACATTCTAACGAGCAGTTAAACACAGAATTTTATACCATTCAATCCCGGTCCGAGCCGCCTTCAAGTACACTGCTAGGGATGCCCCGGAACCGGAACATGTTGGTCGGTCGCTCGGCCAGTTGGTCTACTCGACACGTAGTCGTCGTCGTCACCGTCGTTACGCTAAAAATGTCCACTCCGATTGGCCTTAATCGTTTCTCGACCGATCGGGCAAATCGCCGGGCCCAGGACCTAGTAATGGCTAACCCAAGGTCCGAACGGAACCATCGCCGGAGAAGCCACCGGCAGACGAAGACGGACGTCTTGGGCCGTTTCCGGTGTGGCCCGATCGGGAGTTTGTTTGCGAGGCGACAGCCGGACTAAGGCCCACCCTCCCTGGTGGTCCTTCAGCCTCCGGATCCTCGTGGCCCTTGCGGCGCGATGTGTTTGTGTGTGTTTGGCATGGCGCATTTCTTATCCTTGCGCAAACAAGCAGCGCGAAGGCTTTGGCGACAAAAAGCCCTCCCCGTTTTTGTTTGCCAACGTCGACGACGCAAACCCGGCGGATGTCCTTTTCGATGGCCGCAGCAGCGATGGCACTGCAGCGTAGCGGGTCTTAGCGACCACCCGCACCACCCTCGACACAAGAAACTTGGCCACTTACAAGGAGTGGGCCGCGCACGCTGTGGGAAAACACACTTTTCTGTTAATGATATTTGTTTAGGGTTTTGGTCGGCTGCGGCCATCCGGCGCCCGGCGGTGCTCATTGTGCAAAGACGTGTTCGGTCTGAGGTCCGAGGGCCAGTCGGTCGGTCGGTCAGGTCAGGGAAGGTGTCGTCTTTCGATTCCCGAGAGACACCCTCGGGTCGGACCGGCGACGGACACACTACAGGGACACGGCAAACACGGCACTTTCGCTCGGAGGACCACGCGTTCCCTCGGAGGCCCCATAGCGCCCAACATTGGGACCTCCAACATCGCCCCCTTACCCCCGCATGGAAACCCTTCTTCATCGCCGAGCGCGTGAGCTGTAAATATTAATCTTTCGCAAAGGCGAAGGAAGCGGGCCGCACGGGGAAGGATGGCCGGACGCGGACATGGGTGCTCATATTTTAACCCGGACCCCGGAGGATCTTCGCAGCAGCAGCAGGACATTAAATCCGAGCGAAGCGGCCCCAAAAATTTAAGTAGATTTTCTGCTGATGCCGAAGTGATAATTAATTTTAATAATTCATCCATCCTTGTCGGGCAGCATATTCCGGCGGGCCCCCCAGTCCGGCAGGCAGGCAGGCAGCAGGTTAAATGATTTAAGATAAAAACCCGGTGCCCGGTTGATGATAAATCTGTACCTCGCTCCCCTTAGGGAAACTCGTCGAGCCGGAAGTGGATTATAATAGTTCCCGGCCGGCGCGGCACCCAGCCAGTCAGCCACTCATTTGCAAACCAGCCAGCCAGTCAGCCGGCCGAGTGCCGCATGCAAAGGCGGCAAAAGAAAGAAGAACCTTCTCGGAAAGCGACCCGGGAAAATCAATAAATTTGCTAAACCGTACGATAAATATTTACCCCTGCCCGGCGGTCCATGGCGCGCCAACTGAAGTCCCTTTTTACATTAATAATATTTACGGCCCGTGCTCGGCAAAGTGGCAACAATATTGATGACGTGGGCCAGCATTTGAACGGCGCGCGTGTGTCCGTTGGTGTAAACCTTGGGAAAACCCATTTCTGGCACTTCTGGTAGTGGTGGGCAACGGTGGCGAGAATTGCTCCTAATAACACATCGCTCGTTCCCAGATGAACGGCCGTGGCCGATGATGCCCGGTCGGCCGGTAATGAGGCATCATATATATATCCGCCAGGGAGTCCCCGTGCCGTGCCAAGAAGTTTTGGATCCATTTCAAGCACCGTGAAAGGAGCCCAAACATAATAGGAGCCATGCAGAAACTTTTTCCGCAAATCAATCCTTTGACCGGCCGGCTCCGACCTGCCTGCCGTCCTGTAGCGCCGACCAATCCCCATCCTGGTGGGCTCCGGATGCGTGGCCCGTGGAAGGGATAAAATATGCTGATCTATTTGTGCCATCAATGTGCGCTTCCACCCATCCGATTTCCCGTGTTGGGATTTCGTGAACAAAAAAAAAAGTTGGACCGTGAAAAGTTTTGGAGAATTCAATATTGTTTGATTTTTTCCCGGGCCGGGAAAAACTGTTGTTTTGTTACTTTTCTTTCGCCCAGGGTTCCCAGGGGCGTCCAGGATTCCGGGAGGGTCCTTAGCACGTACCCGTTGTTTGTATTTTAAATGATTTATAACAGCAGCAGCAGCAGCAGGCAATTTATGGCAGCTATAAATTTGGAATAGATTTGGCCTCCGTGACTTGCCGGAGGAGGCTGGAGAAATATTTAAAACCCTACAAATGATCCCTCTCGGGGGGCGGTGACCATTAAACGATTAGTTCGGCAGCAATCCTTTGAACGCTTTTTAACGAAGCGTAGCTTCGAGTAACTGAATTGCAGTACGCTGCTGATTGGTCAAATTTGAGCCATGCGGAATCGCGCAAGAATGAAGCACTTCACGACGCTAGTTTGCTAATGCAGCTAATAATTCTTAACCGACGCGCCCACGGTTTGGCCGATGACATAAATATGGGGCCCACCTTTCGACGGCGTCGGCAAAAGTCAATTTATGTGCGCCCGATCGATCGGGCGTGGCGCTACGGGCAATGGGCGACCTTCACACATGCCCACCCAGGAATATGCTTCACCCGGTCGACCCGGGCGTTATGCTGCACATTGGATTGGGACGTGCGGAAAACTCACGCGCCCAGCACAATCTACGATCTAGGACATCGCGAAGTCACCCGACCCGTGGCGAGTAAAATTAATACATCATCCCGGTTCGCGATACGAGGTGGCTGGTGGGCGGTGGGCAATGTTTGCGGTTAAAGGGCAAAAGCCCGACTCCTGCGCGGGGCTGGCTGCCGCTTGAGACTAGCGAGCAGTGCCTGTACTCGTTTTAAGCGTACAGAAAACATAAATTAAATCCAACAACGGAGCCTGAAGTGGCCGGAGGCTTCTCGTGCTCCACGAAAGGGCTTTAAAACTCGCTCGAAAGTCGCTTCCATCATTTCCGCGGAAGCGGAGCAGACGATAAACGCCACGGGCGCCACGGTCTGAGCTGCGACACCGCGCGTAATGTCCGTGGCAGCAGCCTTCCGAGCTGCGGCGAAACATAAAAAGTAGCAACAAGGCAACGCCTCAGCTCGCCAGTCGCGGGAAAAGAGTTTGCGTCGCCGAAGAGACAGAGAGAGTGAGCGAGACCGCGAGTGAGGTGATAAAATCCATCTTTCAAATCGCGACGGGACCATTCCGGGGAGAACAAGGGAGGCAGTGGGTGCAGCGG
Organism: Anopheles bellator; assembly: GCF_943735745.2. NCBI lineage: Eukaryota > Metazoa > Arthropoda > Insecta > Diptera > Culicidae > Anopheles > Anopheles bellator. The sequence continues at coordinate 51,075,205 of NC_071285.1, read as the reverse complement.
GGAAGCCCCAAAATCGTACATAACCACGTTTATGATAATATGATTATTTATGAGTAATATCATTAGTCGGCAAAGTGTCGATGTCGGTGCATTTAACGAGCGTGGCCGCGGACGGAATCACGGACACCGCAAAAGGCGCTCGTGCGCCGTTCGTGTCACGTGCTGGTGGTGGTGGGCCAAGAATTATGACACCCACCCCCCCGGGGGAAGGGAGGAGGGTTTTGTTCGGATGTTTGCCATTTTTTACTCGCCTAATGCGACAACCTGGCGGACTCGTAAAATCGGTGCCGGGAACGATGCTACCGCGGGCTGTAAATGGCACACAGAGAAAGTATTACCAAGACACCTGCCGCAGCACGGGATTTGAGAGAAAATCGCCGGACCCGGGCACATAAACGGGTGTTGCGCATTAAATCCGGGACCAATTAATGAAAACCAAACACACACAGCGATGCTGTGGGGGCCTGGAGCGAACCCAGGAGCACAGGACACTTGGCCGATAAGGGGCGGGCAATTTTTTTTTAGATTACTTTCGAAGCTCAAAGCCCCATCGTTGGCCGCATTGCACGAACCTCCGAGGGCGAGTGGCAATTAAACCCGGCCACTTGGCGAGCGAAATCGGAAAATTCCATTTCGTCGCAGCGATGCTGAAACAACCCAAAACCCACGGGGCAGAGTCAAGGACCGACGGAAGGAGGTTTGCAATTCGTCGCTAATTAACCTGCGTCATTATGACAGGCTGGAGCATTCTTATGTCCGTCCGGTGCGCGCGAAACCGGCTCCCGGATCCGGTGGCCCGTTGGTAATTATTGCACGATCGGCGCACTTGAAAATGTTTGAATAATTTTTGTGCGCCTCGCGTCATCTACGTCGATGTTGTGCTCTGCGACGAGCCCTTCTCGCCACTGATTGCCTGAATCTGAGTGCACAGAGCCCGGCACAATGTTGCCTGGCACCTGCCTCTCAGCGCAAATTATGCAGATTCCCCGCGTCAAGCCGATTTCGGCCATTTGTCTACAAATAAATCTGTTACTTGGAAATAATCCCTGAACTGAACGCGCCTTGCGGCCATTTTTGGTACGAGAAAAGTGGCTTTCGTTATTGCACTGCTTTCAATAAAGGCCTCATAATTTGTGGCCGTCAGCAGTAATTTTGCTGTTCCCCACTTCACTTCAGAGGATCAGGTCAGCCCGGAGTTGGAAACAGTTTCTTCGACGCGGCAGCTGGCATGAGTGGCATTTGTGCGGTAAGCGGGCACCACGATGCCCGATTCTCGAGCGAAACTCGTCGAATCCGGAAAAACGGAATTACTAAATCTTCGTTCCGTGGCGTCTTGAGAGCGCCATCGCAGTTCGCGGAACAGCCGAAACCCAGCCCGAAAGCGGCTTAAACCCGTCCAAAAAATGTCCGTGCTGGCGTGCGCACTTGAGAGTCCCGGCTGCCAGGTCTTCCTGGGCAGAGAAGTTCCCGTACATAAGTAATCCTATTTATTGTTGTGTCTTTGGCAGAGGGCCTGGTACAGAGAAACCACCCCTGGTCCGGCCACTGCCATTGTTTCCGCGTCGGTCGGTAAAAGCGTCTGTCGCAGCAATCGAACCGCTGGCCACCCAGGGCCGCTTCTTGCGTTCAATCTACCGGTAGCTGGGCCTGAGTTCGCCTTCGTCCGGGAAATGGAAATCGGTCGGCCATGCAAATCTGTGGACCCGTGTGGGGGTGGGCCAAACGTTCCGGGAATTCCCGAGCATCCCGGGAACGCGGGGCGGTGTTTTCTGTTTCGCTTCTCGCCAGCGAAAATTCACGGCATGCTTTGTTTCCGGCCCATTCCGATGGCCGGCCAAACGGGTTCGCTAATGTGCGACACAGCCACTGCGTTAACTCTAACGAGCTCGCCGAGCGGCGAGTGGATGAAAAGGCGAGCGCTAGAGGAACCGGCCCAAAAACCGGAGACGGCTCGGCCCGATTTTCCATTTGCCTTTTTGTACTGGCCCGGCTTAATCCGCTTAAAGTGACCGGTCTTGGTTTTTGGTTGCTCCGAGCGAGCGATGGCAAGAAAAGCGGTGCAAATACGCGTGGAAAACTCGCGTCCAATGGGTAGGGGTTTGGGATTTTGAGCATCCGATTACACAGAACCGTAAGCCTGTTCATCTTGCGCCCGGTGGCGTGCTGTTTTATTGTTGCTCCGTTTCTTACCGCCTTTTTTGCCGATGTGGGGCGCGGGAAATTTTTGCTCCCAATTTCCTTCGGGAACCGCAGCCGACGGTCGATTGCGACAAAAGCCTTGAGACAAACTGGTTCGGATTCGCCGCACAAACGGATGACGAGTCGAGATGTGGGGGTCGAAACTGAAGGCGCTCAAAAAGATTGGCCAGGTCTTTGCGATTTAGATTAATTGAAAGGTCGAACCATTTTATGTTTGAAAATGTATGTTTGTCGTAAAAGCATCCGCCGATGTTAAGAGCATTAAAAGATCGGACAAGAAAATATGCTTCGAGAACGCCAGGGCTCTACCAAGCTTCAGCGTGTCGCTCGATTGAACGTGCAATCAATCTGAAAATTGCCTTTCCCCGAGTGAAAGAAAGCGGCCTTCAAATTGCAAAAAGCCAAAGCCCACTTCTTCGCTTTTTCACTCTCTCTCTCTCTCTCTGTCGCACTTCCGGCTGTGGCACACACATGTGCCGGAAGCAGGGCGCTTGCGAGAAGCGCGCCGGAAGCGCGAGCAAAAACGATTATGCTCGTAATTGAAAAATAGCGATAAGGACACCAGCTCCGCCCGACCAAGGGGGCCCGGAACATCTTAAGTCATCTTCCTCTCGAGTAATCAGTGCGTAATTGATTTTGCACGATCATGTCCCACCGCGGGAGGGTTCGCGGGAGGAAGGGGAAAGGCACACACACATACACGAAGGCGCACGCCTGCGAGCTCCCCCGACGAAGGTCCTCCGGCTGACGCAGTCCTTAGACAGATTGACAGGAGACTTGCGAAATTCTTTCAACCGGAAAATGCCGTCCTCTGCTGCCTCGCCGTGACACATTACTCACGTGTACACGGGGGGGGCCTCCTTACCCTGCCGATCCTTCCCCCCAGGGGACCACCATAGACGACCGCGGCCTAGGCCTAGAACGTGTCTCGCTGGGTCGCGGAAAATTGGATGTTCGAAGATCCGCTCGCTGAGAGGTTCTAAAATTTCATTAGCGCCCCCGCCACCCCCGGTGTACGTGCCCCTCGGAGACATCCGTGACCATGGGGCCAGGTGTAATACCCGGGTACCCGAGGACCTCTAACGAGCGGACCCGCAATGGAGCGTGCAGCGAGAGTAATTGCTTCGTCCTTGCGGCTCCGACGGTGTTGGTGGTGCGTTTTTTCTTGTTCTCCCCGCCAACCATTCCTTTCCCTCGGTAGGCCCGACGGAACGACACGTCATCCATCATGCGGGGTGAAAGATCACGGGCGAAGTGACGAAAGAAATGGTCGAGCGTCGAGCAAAGTAACGGAAAATTCGAGACAAATTTGCTGCCCATCATTAATGCATCGTGACGCCATTTTTCATGGTCAGACCAGATGGAAATCGGGAGCGCTTACGTGGAGCTTTTCGCCTGGAGCAGAAATGATTTAAGGGCTGCGCCATGGCTCGGTTTTTGGGAAGCCCCAAAACCGGATTCGTAACCAAGCCACCGGACCAGGACCTTTGGACCAGGACACGCGATATGGCAAACGAATCCTGCCAGCCTGCCTTTTTGGGCAGTAAAAATCGGAAAGACATTCCCACACTAACACACAGAGTGGGTCGTCCTCCGTCCGCGACTCCCGTGGCGCATGCCAAAGGAAAGTGACAATTCAATTTGCATGCTAATGATGGTAATTTCCTACCCCGGGCAACAATGTAAGTAGTATGTTGTATTTCTGTCACCGTAGCGCGTGGCGTGAAGAAATTCACACGAACGTGCACAAACACCGGCGCAACAAACGGCGTCGGTGGACCGCGACGCGACTCGGTGTGTCCAGGCCGGAATCGGAAAGGACGAAAGCGTTGCTATTTTGTTACTGTCCTTTCTTCCATCTCTTTCGCACGGGTTTTTGCGTCCTCGCACGCAATCCAAACGTTGCCGTCGCTCAGCTGCAGTTAGTGAGAAAACCGTGTCTTCGGCTAGATTTATTTCCTTTCGGCGCGCTCCTTCGCCGCGCGCCACGGCGTATTTTTAATGGAGACGTCAGCTCGCGTTTGACAGACGGCGTAGGTTTGTGTGGGGGAGTGGTGCAGAGCCCCAGCCCTTGCCCGGCGCCCCCCCCGTTTGTTAGTCCGCTGGCAAGACGCCCGGCACTCTAATGCCAGGAGTAGCAAACCAAACACCACGACGAGGCGATGCGAAAGTAACACCACAAAGGACCGGAAGAGAGCGACCGAGAGCAAGAGAGAGAGAGAAAGCAGAAAGGAGGCGTAAAATTTGGGAATTGTGATTTCAATTTTCATGACAATGTTATGCAAATTTTATGCCAAGCGTGCCCGGCCAGCGAACATTCGGCAAACGGGCCCCGCTGTTGCCGCTGACAAATCGAGCCCCGGAACGCCTCCCAGCAGGATGCGTTTTGCGGGGGAAGTTTCCACTTCGGCAGCCGGAGGAGGCGTCGTTTTTTCCGGTGGAAAGTAAAGTGATTTAAAAGATTTTTGCTGTGACTGCCACATCACGCTCGGTGCGCGATGCTCGGGGGCACTCGTGAAACTGATGAGGTCCTTTGCCAGAAGGGGCCCCCGGGGCGGGCGGCCGGCCTGCCATCCCGGGGGTAGGTTTTTCCATTTCAATAAAGCCGGGCGGGCGTGTTGATGGAAATTTCGGGTGCGATTGATGACAGCGCAACGAAGGCGCATCCTCGCTCGCAATGGCATAATGTTTATGCTGGGAATGTCAAAAAAGCGCTTGATCCGCTGGTGGTGGGCTATGGGCTAATGGAGGTGCCACAAAGATTCATAAACCGTGCCGAAAGTAGCAGCAACAATGCACCGGGTGTGTCGCTCGGCTCGGCAATCAGACCGAAGCTCCGAAACTTTGGATCCAAGAAAACCCAAGAAAATGTATGCTCCGAGCGCTCCAACCGCACCCAAATCGATGGCTCCAGCAGACCAGAACGCTGCGGGCGACCCACCCGGGGGGGGGATATTAGTGCTTCCGGCGCTAAGCGGTGCCGGTTTTCCACACCCCGGCCACGACCGGAAAATCGCACTCCACGCGTGCATCGAGACGGGGGAAAATTAATTTCCACCAGCACGAATCGACGCCGAATTGATACGCCCGAGATGGCCCGGGCCCCCGGGCCGGAGCACGAAACGAGAGAACCGCACAGATGATCACGGCACGATGATAAACAGGACGATAATGATGATGATGATGATTATGGTGCTTCCCACGATCACGAACTATCGAGTGCCGAGCTCCGAACGCTGCTCCCGAACGCCGTTTCATGCTGGCCGCCCATTAAACATAAGAACAAATGGGGTTCGGCCACGGCGGCGACGGTGACGACGACGACGACGATGACGGCGCGGATGCAACGCCAACGGCCAAACCGCTCGAGGAAGGATCCGCTCACAGGATGAAAACAGGATGGAGCCTCAAATTATCTGCTGACTAGGCGATCCGGTCCCGGCGTGCCAGGCGGCGGGAATTCCGGCCACTTCCGGCCACCGGGCCGGGCTTTGACTTCTCGGGGCAGAGTGAAGCGAAGTGGCGCAAAAAGGGGATATAAAATTTAACATCATCCGCCACTTGGTCCACGATCGTCCGGACTCCGGCACGGGCGCCCTGCTCGTTTGGCGCCTCTACTGCCATGCAACTCGCTGTCGGTTGGCGTCGGATCGAAGGAGAAGGAAAAAATAAAATAATAAAAAAATAAACACCAAAACACAACGTCTCACGAGATAGCCACGCGGCGTGCCAAGCACAGCGAGATAAATTTTGGTTCCGTTTTTTTTTTGCTGTTGCAATTTCAACTCACATTCGCCATGCATGCTTTCCTCCTTTTTTGCTCTCTCCCGATCGCTCTCTATCCGGTCCAAAACCGATCGGAATGCGCCGGCAAGCCGGACGCTGCGCCGGCGGTCAAGAAGGCACCGAGTAAACGGCGTCCGTTTACTTCGCTCCATCGTCGGCGCTCGCTGCTGGCGCTTTCGTGGTGCCGTTCCATTTGCCACTTTATTTATCGATGATAAAATAAACTTGCTCATAAACTTAAATGTTAAGCACTTTGTTTTCCCCATTTCCACCCGGGGCCGAGGAAAAATCGGAACGGAAGCCGAGAAAGTAATGCAAATACTCATCGTTTCCTGCGGTCCTGCGTGGCTTGTGGGGATCTTTTAAAATATTCTGGCCTCTGCGGAACACGGTGCCTAGCCACGGTGCTCAACAAGTGCCTTTCACGGGATTATGGTTCGATCGGTACCGAAATCGACCACAATTTTCCTGCAGCTCGATCAAACGTAAAGCAAGAGTCACCCAATTATTTGTTACAGTGTGGACTGATGATCGGGCAACTCCTGCAGGTAAAAAAGCGAAACAGGAAAGTTTCCTTTCGAACAGTAGCCCACCAGGCAGACCGTAGCCCGACCGGAAATGGGGTTTCCATTTCGGAGCGTCCCTCGATTCGGGAGGGGTCGTCCGGGACGAACTGTGGCCGGCGAATGAAAGCGACGAACATGCCAACACCCCAACACCCGGCCCCAAATAGTTCCGCTTTAAAATTTTATCGACCATTACCAGCGACGTGGCCGGGTGTCCGGTTCGGGCATTCCGCCGAGACCGCCGGCAGGAGAACACACCCCGCAACAACAAAAAATCCGGGCGGAAAACTTTCCATTTTCTTTTCATCCTTTTCATCCTTCTAATGATTTCCCTGTTATCTGTTGGCACCAGTTGTTGTGCGGCGGCGACGGCGAGCGACTTGGTGTTCGGTTTTTTTTCCACATTTCCATTTTATGCAATTTCAATTTCCCCGACTTTATCCGCTCATGCGGACAGCATGAGGTCGATGTCTGGGATCCCCGAAAAGGGATACCGATACAATGTGAGTGGGCAATGGCCACAACGGGACGCACCGATACTTGGCCTGGCTCTGGCGGGCGTTCTTTTTTTTTTTCGCTACATTTGCGATTATTTAGGAGAAGGCCCTAGCAGACGATGCTTTCTTTTGTGAATGCCTTTTTTTTCTGGGGGTTATTAAAATGATTTCCCAACCATTTTGTAGCACATTATTGGTAACTCAGATGAACTGTCAGCACGCGAACTGACGTCGCATAGATTAATAGGATTAATAAACGGTGGCACGAAGTATTCAAACCCCTAAATCGGCTGGATCCAACCCGAGGACCTCATGGTTTTGGATGTGTAAAAACTCACGTTCGCCTTGCTTGCACTGCTGCTCCAAACAACTCACTCCCCATTAGCGGACTACAACAAACTTTACAAACTTCATTCCCGAAACAAAGCTCCCGTGGTTGTTCCCGTGAATGAAGCCCGCGACAAAGAGTCCCCACGGGGAACGGTGCAACGGAACAAGCAGCGAATACGGCGCGATGCACCGAGAAGTGGCCACATGAAAGCTGGAGCCGGGCCGTAGCCGGAGCGGGACACGACCGCAACCTCGCACGCTGTAATAGAACAAAACCATATTCCTCCGCTTTCTAATTACTCCCTAATAGCGGGAGCGTGCTCGGGTTGCACCCGGGACCGACTCCGTCGCCTGCTCGACCCACCCGAAAAAGGTGTCGCCAAGTGGGAAGGTGGGTGCCCTGTGCGGGCCAAGACACTTCCGCCGGCTCGGTGCCGTAGGTCCCTGCGGCTTCGAAGCGTATCTTATGCTCCTGCTTCGGAACACTGTCTCAACGCCGGGGTCGGAAGTGTAAAGTAGCTGCAGCGTTTGCCGTGCCGTACCCTCCGTCCTGGTGGCCACAACTTTTTGTGCAAAGTAACACCACACTTCCGGTCCAACTATTGCACGATTAAAGTGCGCGCGTGCCGTGCGTTGCTCGCTCACGTTGGCGGGCCTCTGTGCCCGGAATACCGAATGAGATCGGGCAAACCCCAAACCACCAGCACACACACACGTATACACACGCGGGAGGACACCAGAAACAACCACCTATTATGCCGGACGTTAGCCGGGCACGTCCTGCCACTTGGGGTGTTGTTGGTAGCAAAAAGCATCATCACTTCCGGCGACCGTAATGTGAAGGACCGGTGGGGTGGTGAGCCTCCCAAAAAAAAAACCCTGGGACATAATGAGAATTGTCGGACCGTAGGTTTTCCGGGTCGAAGGATCCCCTTCGTGTGCCACGCACCAGAACTTTGGGGGCTAGTCCCCCCCGAGGAAGTGCCGACGATCCGCTTGCGAAAGGATTGAGCCGTTGTTCGAGATTTAACCACTTAACGAACACCCACATACACGTGTGTGTGTGTGGGTGGGTAGTGTCAAACAACAGAGTTCGGCTGTAGTGTGTCGTGTAGCTGTTGTCATTGGCCTCGAGCACGGAGCCCAAAAGGTGCTCGCTCGGCGCTCGCTCCCTAAAACCGGGTTTTCCGAGCCTCATAATCATAAAATCTTTTCTATCGCGCACCACCCAACCGAGGGTCCTTCGGAGCGGTACGTAGCGGCAGGCTTGCGTCTGCGGTGTATGACTCTCATTACGACGGCGACCATCGGAAGACCGCACCGACCACGACGATGGCGGCAGGTTAAGATTGTGAGAATGCCACGGCAAAAGTGTCCAGCGGGTGGGAAGAAATGTATCTTAATAGCGCACGGTCATTGCTGGCCACCTGGGTACCCGGCTGTCCAGCCAGGGAAGAGCCTGGCGCTGGCATCGGCATTCCACGGGTGAACCAAGCTGTGGTCCCGGTCAAGCCGTTTAATCTGCCTCGCCGGTGGCTCGGTGCAATCTCTGGCCGAAGCTTACTTACGGATAGTTGAGCACTGGTTTTTGGTGCAGATTTTTGTTACGTACCTGAAAGAAAAAGAGAGCGAGAAAAAATGGTTAAAAACAGGATGAAAAACGGTTACATTTTTCTACACCCAACTTCCGTTTATTATTTAGCGTTCTAGGAACCTTGTTATAACATTTCTTACTGTTTAAAAACCGAATTAACTATACTTTAGGCTCACAATGGTTGCAAATTAAAATATGTAACGCACAACACAAAGGTACACACTTAGGACTGATTTGTAACAGTCGGTTGTCTCAATGGCTACTAGATGATCAGGTCTTGTTGCCGTGGCTGCTGCTTCTCTGTTGGATTACTAGTTTACCAAAGGCAGTGATTGTGACGTTAAGCCAATGGATGTTGCTGATTGCTCATAGCAAGCCCGGTCGCCAAGCAACAAGGCAGATGGACGGTCGCCGTTCAATGCCAATATGAGATGCCGCAATGTGCAATGAGTAATAAGTCGTACATACTCAAGGGCTTAGTTCCATCGCAGCAGTGGGTTCGGAGTGGGTAATTCGGGTCCAGGAAGGTGGCTTCCTTGATTCCTTGTGAACAATTTCTAATGCTTGTCTTGACGTAGACCTTAGGCCTCAAGCTAGAGCGAGATCTTCCTTGAGCTAACATGATTATGTTTATGATTACATTTTGAGTTACTACTGTGACCATTCGGAACTGTATACTCTGTGCAGTACACCAATGTCCACATTAATTAAGCAAAGTTCGCCCAACACGCAAATAGTAGCCTTTGTATACGATAATAAAATAAAACTCTTTCCGGTCATTTCTTGGTCACAATAGTATGTTGTGATGGTCTTTGCCCATGCCATAATCACTTCTACTTTCAGTTTGCTCGCGATTTAAAGAAACAATTGAAACCTCCAGTTCATGTTCGATTAGCTTCTTGACGTTGTTACAGATGGAACCCATGGTAGAACAGTACTGCCTTCGGAAAAAGCTACCTGCAAAATGTAATTTGCAGCTCAGCTCAACTCCGGGTAAACTGCCCAGAGAGTGTGCGCCCTCATCTCGATAGGACTCTTTAAGTACTTCGAACTCCTCAGCGAAGGTTAAAGAATCAAGCGTATCAATGATCGTCTTCGGCCAACTGGCCAACGGCGGCTGGCAAAGTTTTCCCCTTACGACAGATAGCCGGAGCCGGAAAAGTAACGACAACAACGGCGACAACAAAAAATCAAATAAAAGTAAAATCCTTCCAAGCCAATCCTAATAGCCCAAGCGGCCCGCAAGTGGAAACGCCACCCGCCCCCGCGCCCACTGCCAGAGGTCAGCATTGAAGCATAGCACAGAGGAAGAAAAAATACATAGTCGGAAAAACCCGAGCAAAACTCCCGGAACGACGCTCGGGGGAGCAAGCGTGTTGCGTGACGGAACTTATGATATACGATTTTGTTTGTGCGATCTGCCTTTTTCGCCCACCCGCCCGCCTTTAGTCCTTTTTACGTAACGTATGTATAGGCCACCGACGTAATGCACCGTACCGCGCCGCCACGGGTGCGTACTCCTTGCCATCGGAGGGAATCGAGGAAAAAGATACCGATATAGTTTTCACAAGTTTTTCCCGGCTTTTCCACACGCGCACCCGAGTAGTCCTCGAGCCAACGGGACGGGGCGAGTGGTCCCGTGGGACGTTCGTTTTTGTGCCCCCTCCTGTTGAATTCCACCGGAAGCTGTGCGCCAGCGGTGGGGCGGCGTGGGCGAGCGATTGGCGAGCGAGTGATATCTGGCTCCGGCCGACGTAACGGGCGCCAACTGCTCCAGCGGGAACTGCGCTGCCAGGTTACATTTCCTGGGACTTTGTGCCTATGTGGCTGTGTGTCAGTGTTCTGGCTGGCGCCACATTTCTTTACGGCGGCCACGGCGGCCGATAACGAACGAAACGAACGAACGAACGAACATTTGCCAGCAATGTCCTTCTTCAGCCGCCGGTCGGCAGGAAACCGGGGGCAGGCAAAAACTTGTTAAAAAACCCTGCTCCCCAAGACGGTAAACTTTTCTCAGGTGCGTCTGATGGCCGGAGAACGGGCAGTCCTCGGGCCGACCTTCGGGCGCATGGCTCCGAGCCAACGGAGCCATGCAACTATGTATGTGTCGTGTCGGTTGTTGGGCTTGGGAATGTTTTTCCGCTTTCCGAGCGATACTTGTTGTCAACGGCCAGACCAACGACGGCGCTTTTTTGGTTACAGTTGCACAGTTGACATTAGCGTTGAATCGGGGGGCTTGGGAGTACATGGGTTTTTGCTTTCTTTTTAATATTATGCTACTGTTAATAGTTGCTACTGAACGTGTGGAAGATTCAGAGCCCGCCAAAAAGGGAAACTTTAGCACCACATTGAATCCAGAGAGGCACGAAAAATCTCCATCAACGAGAATTACCTAAAGCAGCATCAAGACGAGCCCGATGAAATCCCTCTCTCAACTCTGCCATCCTAAACATCGAGGTCCCGAGTCTCATTCATTCAGCTCCTTGGTGCGTGGACCGATTAAAGCTAAATTTAAATTACTAGACAACACTCCACAAGTCACGTGTCTAATGCTAACCAGTGACCCGTTTCACAACGACGCTGAAACACCAGTGTCTTCCCCAAAAAACAAGCACCTTTTGAGCGTTCTGAGGCAATTATGAACCTCATACGACGGGGAAGAGGGCTTCGAATCGACCGCCATTGGCTTTGGGCTTGAGTATGTGCCGGGATTACTCCGAGGGCATAAAAACCCGGACCCGTACTAGTTCGCACCGTTGTACGTGCGGTGCCCGAGTTCTCCCCGAAACATAATACAAACTCACCACCACCACCACCATCACCACGGAAGTACCACCGATTTCCGAGGGGCTCCAGCCGGGATCGGCCGGATTTTGGTATCGGAATCTCAGAAATATAAATTTATTGTTTTATTGGTACATTAACACGGAGGGGGCGCGGGTTGGCAGGGCAAGGCTCGATCCTGGGGAACACACATTATGCCGCGCCCTATCGCTCCGTTATCTTATCCTCTCCGCTCGGTACGTCTTACGCTGTGTGGGATGCATTTATGGGGTCACCCTCGGTGCCACCGCCGGAGGATAGGCCTGGATATGAGTGGATTATTTTCCGTTTTTATGGCCAGGTTTTGGTGCCCTTTATCCAATCATCAAGCTCGGGCACCGGGCCCCAACCCCCTCGACTTATCCGGGGCTCAACGCAGCGGCCCCAGTTTTTGGCGGAGAATTGTCGAAGCTGTGAGAATTGTGGCGGTGAAAGTAAGTGTCGGTGTCTCGGGCGGGCAGAATCGTGGCCTCGGACCCCGTCGACACCCATCGGGGGGGGACGATCCGAATGAGATATCAATAAAGGAAATATCAAATGTTTTACGATAACACATTTACGGCTTCGGCGAGGCGCTTACGCTGATGCCTAACGGTCGATAAAAGAACGGCCCCACGCATAAGGTTATGATAAGCGAATGGACGGTAAAATTTTCTTTAAAAGCATTTCATTGATTACTGTCCCGGGGCGGCCAGCAGGCCCGGCCGGGGAGTTGGGTTTAGAGTTCTACGTTTTACGTGCCCTAGACCGCCCTAGGAGAATGCTGCTGGTTTCGTGAAGGGTTCACCGGGCCGATCTCTTCCTTTCGTTCGCACGGTGCCAAACCAATAACGAAACATCAATGAAAGTTGGACCATAACCGGGTCGAACAAAGAACCGACGCGACACCACAATGGCACAATAGAGAAAGCTCCGGATCCGGTTCCAGAGAGAGACCACAAATATTTATGTTGATTTTTGTCTTCACTCATGAAAAAGAGAGATAGGGCAAGGTAATACTTTTCGGCATCGCAAAACATCGCACCAGACCGGAATATCGCTCTGTGCCCATCATGCTGACTACGACGGTGCCTTAGCATACGGCCCTCCTCCGACAGGACCTCCGGAAACAGATTGCAGCGGTGTGATTTCCCCCAAATGGACGATAATGAACGGTGGTGTGGTTGCGTGTACAAATATCAATTTCCGAGCCCGTGTCCGGGCCCAAGAAAAACAGGACCCCTCCCTCCGAAGGACCCGAAGACATCCTCCTGCCGGGGCATTAACGATTTATCAAGGACCCAGCCGACACCGACGTCTCGGTGGACACTCCTTCCGGGTTGGGCCCGAAAATTGATAGATTGGGCTTTTTGGAAAATTGCCGCACCCGGGAAGGGCCACCACAGAAAAACACCTTCACCACCGGCACTACCATCGGGCGATATCCTTACACTCACCGGTGTTTGTTTGTGGCCGAAAGTGCGCGCCTTCGCGCGCACGCGATAAGGGCGAGTTGATTAATGTGGCAGGGTCCAACAGAGACATGTTCCGACTTCCGAAGCGATCAATAAGAAAACCCCGCCATTGTCGCGCGGGTCGACGCACGAAGTAACAAATCAAGAAACAAACACATACACCCAAACACACATCGGACCCCGAGGAGAGCTTTCTCGGGCTTAACCTCCCGATAAGCGCCCAACACACACGCCAAAGGTTTCCACGAGGCCTCGGCTTGATTAGCGCAGGATTTTCCACCCCCACAGCCCCCGGGCCCGCCATGAGGCCCCCGGACGGCAATCAACAAACGATACCATCGTTGGGTGGCCCCGGTCCAGCCCCCAGCACCCATCCCAACCCAGCATTAGGTCAATCGATATTTGGTCGATTGGCGAAACGTGACGTATTTCCCACCCGACCGGCTCCGGGTTCGCCGGCTTGGGAAAATTCTAGTTTTCTGGCCAACCGCAATCGTCATTTCCTTCCCCCGCCAGCCGCCCCACGAAAGGGCGCCGGGCGGAACACGCGGGTGAAACAAAATGGAGCGACCACGGCTGGCTGGCTGGCTCGGCTCGGCTCGGTGTTCAGGTTGACAAATGATTTACGAGCCCGTATCGGCCGCAAACGTCTTTACCGATTTTTACCCGCCCGACCCTCACCCGACGCACGGCACGGAGCGGCCCCGGGCCGCCCCTGACAACCGCACCTCACCCCCCGGGTGGCCACCGAACGGAAATGGAATCGGAACGCACCATTTGGCCGCAAATCCCACGAGAGAGCCGGTCGGTCGGTCGGTCGGTCGGTCGTTACGACATCAGAGACAGAGCGAGAGAGAGAGAGAGCGAGAGGGAACGAGACGAAAGAGGTGTGTGTGTGTGTGTGTTGCGCGAAGATTTTCGCATCAAATCGCGTGGCGCTGGGGGGGGCGGGCGACACACGTTTCGGGCGAGGTCCACGAGGGCGAAGATTCTTCGCCGCGAATGCAATAAATAACCCCGAAGTCAATCGATTTGATTTCGGGACGATGCCGTTTTTGCGCTCCTTCTTCGCTGATTCTGATGGGCCGCCACCCATTTCGTGGACGAAGCGTTTCCGGTGGTCCTCCTTCTGGCACAACAAGGGATAGTTTCGGAGGGCCGCCTGGCGAAGCAGCTGCTTCGGGTCGGGTTTGCCGAGCTCGCGATTTCATAACTACCCACGACCCACGGCCGCTCCCGAGGCCACCGCCGAAAACAACAAGCTCATATCATTAGTCAACGTCCAAAGGATCTGCCACTTCACGTCGTCGTCGTCGTCGGCCTAAGGATCCCACGGGGTGGAAAGCCACCCCGTGGAGTGGAGCACCATTCATCGGTCAAGAGGCGCGACGCTCGAGAGCCCTTCCCGGCCGGGTTGGCCGGGCAGTGGGATGGAAAACGAAATCACATAAATAAACCGAGTTTATTACTTTATTTCTGTTTCAGTAAACACGCGCCAAGTCCGCGCAGAGGAGCCTGCTCTTGTGCGGTTTCCGGTGGTGCGTTAAATAGAATTGTTGCACGGCCCCGGGTCCCGGTCCCGGACGTTTTAGGATAGTTTTCGCCTCCTTTGCGTGATAAAATTGCTTGACAAAAGGGCGGCCGCTCGATCGCTCGCTGACGAATGGATCTGCGGGAATCTTCACGAAAGAATTAGTGGAGAAACGCTTTCGAAGCGAGACACAGGACGATGAGCGTGGCGTTCGGCAAAGCTCAAAGCTTTTCGTTGACCACTCTTGGAACCTTACATTTAACAGTGCTACATTCGACAAATAGGCTGTAATAAAAACGGTGCAAACTCTTTTTGCCTAAAATTTTTTCTAAATAAAATCGGAATGCATTAAATTGGACATTGGATGTCCAGAATTTCATTAAAAAAACTGGAAAGTGGCCATGATAAATGTGACCCACATTCAAAGGAAACCAATAACCTTTCTCGCATGATTAGCAACAATTAAAAGAAGGTATTTGCAATATTCAGTGGTCGGTCACCATCGTAACACGGACGCCGGGCTCAGTGCAGGTCCTTTCGGTTTGATTGCATTGTATTTTTCACAGACCCGCACAGCATATGACCGTAATGTAACATAGCGACCAGTAAGGTACGTACTTGTCTCGGCGTGGATTTGATTTAACTTCCAGCGGTTACTCTTGGGACCACCGTTTGGAAACAATGGAAAACAAAGCAACGCTCGTCGCTGGTGACCCGCACCCGGACGGGAGAGTATGTTGAAAATTAATTTCCAAGCAGATTATGCACCAGCAGCGGCGGGACCGAGGGGTCCCGGGCATAAGGCGATTTAGGTGATTTCGTCGGCGCACACCCCACCAAGAAAAAAGGCGAAACGAATTCCGCTCCGCAAACAGTGCTGACGATCCTTGCCGACGGCTGTTGGAGCGCCCGGGCCAACGCGGTGGTGGAAAGCGCATAACGCTTGGCGGGGGAAATTTTCCAAGAAGCCGGCGCTCGTGCTCTCGTTACATTGCAAGACCCCGAGACCCCACTTAGACTTAAATATTTGCCCATCTCATCCGCGTGCGGTGCGGCCCCGCCGGCGTTCCGAATTAATTCAACCGAATCTGGCGCGAGGCGGGATTCGGGCTGGAGCCCGGACCTCGAACGACTCTCGGCAGA
Organism: Anopheles bellator; assembly: GCF_943735745.2. NCBI lineage: Eukaryota > Metazoa > Arthropoda > Insecta > Diptera > Culicidae > Anopheles > Anopheles bellator. The sequence goes on along the minus strand of NC_071285.1, from coordinate 51,059,282 downwards.
TTAGCAGCGCCTCGCGGGGGCACGCAAACAACAATTGTCGGATTAAGTCTTGGCGGACCCGCTGGTGGTCCGCATGTCGCACCAGAATTGACAGACCCGTTGGGGGGGACCGTGCTTTGCTATTTGAGATTAAGCGCCGTCGGATCGCCGTCGCGAAGAAAAATCGGGCCGCGAGCGACGAGCGTCATAAATCTGATGGAAGCGGTGTGCGCTGTGTGTACCGAGCGCGCCAACGGAACGTGGCTGAAGACGGTTCCGGAGCAAACAAACACAAGAAAGAAAAAAACAAATAAACATAATTCGTCTCCAGCCGTCAAACCGGTGTCGGTGGGTGGTGGAAATAAATTTTCCCACCATTTCTCATTAAGCATAAAGCGCTGGGCGCTGGGAGACAGGTTAACGTCTTACGGCATTCCTTACGGCCAACTGCAACCCTCGTCAAAGCCACCCCCGAAAGTGCATCTCACGGTTCGTGCAGTGTGCCGCCACAACCCACAGCCACCCCCTCGCCATCAGAGTTTTCCCGACCTGGTGGCGGGAAAAGTTTGTTGAAACACTTCGCTCACGGGGGTGAGCGAGCGCAAATAAGCGCATAACTCGAGCGAACCTAAATTTGGCCACCATTTGACACCTTCACTGTCAGGGAGGGGGGGCCAAACGGGTTGGTGGGAAAACATTCGTCCTGTCCCTCGGCACCTCGACAATCGGGGAAAGGGAACATTCCTAAACCGCTCGCTCGCTCCCACAGCACGGCATATCTCTCTTAATGCCACCGGGGGTCAAAGTCGTCGGGCTGTCGTCGCCCCGCACCCCGCACCCGCCACCCCCGGACCATCGTTGGTTGGAATGCGCCGAAAAATCCATCCATCGTCGGGCGCGATAATACACCTTTCAGCGTGCCACTGGCGCCGGCAATAAAATATACATAAACTTTATCAATAAAACAAATTTTTGAAACAATCCCGCAGGGCGGTGCCAAGGATGAAGGCGGGGACCTCGCACTTACTCCTTGCTCCACAAACAGGACTGAGCAGGATACTCTCCGGTTGGTGAGAACGAAACTAAAGCGAAGCGGCGCGAGCCTTGCATATGTTCTCACCGATGGCCTCCCCAACGGGTGGTTTCCGGCCCGTGTCCTTGCTCCTGGCTTCCCGACCGTACCGGTCTTGTTTACCGGCCGTGCTCCGGCGTGACGCACGTCCGCACGTCGTCGGAATGCCTTGAACCTCCTCCTTGGCGAACCTCCTTCCGAAAGGATGCGAGCTGCGCCTTCGATTGCGGCCGCTTAAGGTGTGTCCGTGACACACACATACACCGGTGCGGTCCAATGGTGTAAAGTGTCCCTCTCTTTCTCTGCCGGCACAGGATAAGGAGCTTACAGAACCAGAGAGAGAGAGCGCGCGCGCCGCGGATGTGACACTTTGACCAAGAAGACCAAACATGCTGGTGGCGGTGGCTGGTAAGGGAAAACTTTTCCCTTGAGGCCGCCCAAGGAATCCGAAGACAAACGATTGTTGAAAGTTGCCTGATTCCTCGATTCGGGGGCGTTCTTTCTCGTCCCCCCTTCCCCTTTCCCGTTCGAGCCGTGGCCGTGTGTCATGTAAAAGTCACGGAAAAACAAATCCTTCGAGCAGCTCCTTCATCTTCACACGCGCCGTTCGACAAGGACCTTCGCGAAAAACACACACCCGGGGTCGGTGCAGTAAAGAATGATAACTAACGTCGGTCGGTGGGTCGGTGGGCCGCCTGCCGGGGGAGTCCTTCGCGATGAAAAGTCCTGGCGGTTCTGGGGGTTGCGTGGAAAGTTGTGCGCGAAAAAGAGAGAACGATGCGCGCGCTCTGCATAATAAAACCGGTGGCCCTCGGTGGCCCATATTTATTTCAGTCGGCTCGGTGAGAAAAAGTGTCACAAGAGAGGTGCCGGCTCGCGTGTGTTGAGAGGTTTAAGGCGTACCGTCTTAATGAATGGTTTTTCTGATGTCTCTTGGCTTTATGTTAAGCCTGAGTAAGTCAACGATCGTTGCGCTAGAGGCCAGCGTTCCAGTTAAAATTGAGTTCCAATCAGCTGTCACTTTAATGCGTAGTCGAAGGACAACCGGAACGGAATCGAGTTTAAGTTGCGTTCCGAATCTGAACACAATGGAAATAGAAAAACGTTGCATAAAATTGTTGAATGTCCTTTGGCGTTGGCGTTGGGGTTGCGGGTTCGTGCGTGCCGAGCGTCGGCTTTGTTGATGTCAAACATCCTGCCGATGCCCGCAGGACCTATCTGTCTGCCGTGCGTGCGGGCGCGCCTATGTGTGTGCAAAAGGATAAATCAATCAATTTTTTTACGACTCCGCCCGAGCGACCGACCGACTATGTTGTTGGCGGTCCGATACTTTGATGGTTCAATTCCTCGAATCGAGACTCCTTTGCCGCTTGCACAGGACTTTCTTCCGCGTTTTACCCCCCCCCTTCTCGTGGAGGTGTCCTGTTTTTCTTTGCTATTTTACGACTGTCTGCCCCGATTTCCACCTCCGTCGCTACAAGTTGTCGTCCTCCGTTCGGGACCGCAAAATGGCACAAAATCGCCGGTGCAATCGATGGGGCTCTATGGGAACGCATCGCTTCCGGAGTGGCGTCGCGGGTCGATCGGTGGTAGGTGGTTGTTTTTTTTCGGGGAAATCGTGCGGAAAGCTCGCCCCGGACCCCAACGTGCCGGGCCGGAAGTTGCGAAGAGTGCGGAGATTGGCGAACCAACCGCGTGACCAACCGACTCAGGACCGCGTTCGGGGAAAATGCGATCGATTGGAAAAGACCCAACCGGGCGGACCTCGCCCAACCACAACCCTGAGGGTGGCCCGGGGCCGGATTGACGCGGCCGGCGCTGATGTGCTGCAAATTTTATGACTTACAAATTGAGTTGTAACTGGGAAGAAATTGATATGCGAAGCAGGAAACAGGTTTGTGTTTTCTTCGGTTCCGGATTGACGGGTCGGGTTTCGGCGAACCCGCTGTCACTGTGTGTGTGTCTGGGTGTGGGCGGCACAACTTTCTGGCCCTTCGACCCTTTCGTCCCTGGTTCGTTCGTTGCCGGATCTTGGGTCGCAAAGTTCGTGGCGACGGTCAGAACGGAAAAGTCAATAGCGTTTGACAGGCGATCGTCGTCGTCGTCGTCGTCGTCCTGGCCGGTCGTTCGGTGGACTAGGACTAGGAGACACGGGGCCACGCTTTGATGATGATGAGATTTTTTATTTCCTCCCACTCCCACCCGGCACGCTTGTGGGTTGAAAGTTTCAACTTTTACCGTCTTCTGCGTCACCGGCGTCCGGAGACGGTCCCTTTCGGTCCAGGCGGTGGACTTTTCCTGCTCGATGCAATTGAGGTTAATTTAAGCCATCCGATAGATCATACCCGCCATCTTACCGGGGAAGTGGCCATGTTCCCGGTCGGGGCGGGCGAACAGGATTTGAACCAACAAATGGCCGGTCGGTTTCCGAATTCCGCTTTCCGCCTGCGGACGAAAGGTCATCGATGGAGGACGCCCGCGATGATCAATCACTCGTGATGAGCGGGCTTTGCCGGGCACGCCGAGCCGTGACATTATTTAACCGAAAGTGACACCATTTGTCACGGGAGCATAACGCCATGTCTAATGCGTGTGCGGAGCCGGAGGTTTGGGTCGCTGTTTAGGGCACCGTTTGTACTCCTTAAAGGGGGTGTCCCACTTTACAAAACGGTACCGGTTCTGGCAATGCGGTCCTTGATGTAAGGACCACCGGAAAAATGAATCATATTTCATTACGAAGCCGGAAAATGAACGAATTTTCCAACTCCTGAAATGATGGAAATTTTTCTTTCGTAAAAAAGCCAAAAGGCAAAAGTATCAATTGGAAAACACTTTTCGGCAACTTTTCCCCAAATTTGCGACATGGTTTGACAATAGCCCAGGGAAAACCCCCGCTCGGGAGTAGGGCTTATTAAATTCGCTTTTCCCGCGGCTGAGATGAAAGCGAAAGCGATTTTAATTATGTCGAAAAACGCCACGGCCCCTGCCGGATTGCATTTCCCCGGGCGGCCACCGCGGCACAAATCGTTCGGGGATGGGAAATTTTCCACCCAAATCACTTTCCCAATTTTCCACCAACGCCATTAGGCGCGTGTTGTACGCCCGAAACGAATTCAAAACCTGTGCCCGAAAAGAAACCCAAATCAGCCGGAAGAGTGGCGCGCCGAGCGGCAGAGGACGAATGCAATCGCCATTTTTCGTGTCGGTCGGTCCAAATCGGTAGCGCGTGGCCGCCACCGAAATTCGTGCCACGGAATGAATCACGCGACGAACGTGAAGATTTCCACGATTTTCTACCCTCACCGACGACGGGCTTCGATTTTCCCGCCGCTGGCGCACCGCAAGGCGCGCGCCGGGGCATCTTATGAAATAAGAATGAGCTCTTAGCCTAAAGGTTTGATTATATTGTTTTTACGATATTTACCTTCCATCTGGTGGGCCGCGCCACCAAGCCACGCCGTGTGGCAAACGGACGGTGCGGTCCTTACATTTTCCTCTCCTTCTTTTTCGCACTCGACCTTCAGCGCCGAGGAGTCCAAGGCACCGGTCGCGGAAAGGTAGCAGCGGGCAGACCGCCGCAAATCGACACGATATTTGAAGATGGCACGGACGCTTTTCGGGGCGGCCGAAAACCGAAAAATATCACGTTTCCCGCCCATTCGGATGTGGCTGTGTTGCCATCTGTTGGCTAGCACGGGTGGGTAGGGCAGGTGGGGACGCAAACAACATTATGGGAAGCAGCACCGGGCCTTACCTTCACGGTGGGGCTCTCAAACTCTCAGTCGCAGGACTCTTTTTGTGCGCGTCCCGCGACCGAAGCATAACCCGCGGCCCAGCGACGGTGTTCAGCGCATTGCCGGATGCTTATTAAATTTATGCGAACGTTGGTTGCCTCCCCCCATTCCTGCAGTCGTTGCCGGCCAACACCACGCGCACGCAAGTGCTCACGGCCACTTGAGGTCCGCACAGTCGGGGGGCCGGCAAAACCAGGCGCAGCTTCATAAAAACCCCGGGCTGAGCATAATCTCGGCGTGCAGTAGTCTCGGGGCCGCGGGCGATCCACGTTTCTTCTTGCGCCGCGGCCGCTGCGTATAATAAAATCCCTGAGAGTGTGATAATTGCGCTCGAGGATGGCGGAGCGCAGGAAAGAAAAAGGCGAACCCGATGAGGCCTGAGCTTTTGAGGAGTTGAGGACTGGAGCAGCAGCCGGGCGCGCATTTCGCGCGGGATTTGCGCGATTAACGGCGCAACTGTGACCCCCCAGGCCAGGGTGACCGACTGAAGACGCAGTTCGGCGCTCCGGGGCCGAGTGCATCGGTCGCGATAGCCCGCCACCGCCGTGGGGCGGGTCGTTTAATGTTTGAAGGACTCGCGCGTTAAGAAAGCCGACCCTCGCCGAGTTGGCAATCGGTCCGGCGTCGCCACCAGGCGGAATGTGATTTTAACGTGCCGCCATTCCCTACCCTTAAGGGTACCATTTCCTCCCTCCCGGGCACCACCCCGTTCCGTTCCGCACCCCTCTATTGGCGGACATTTAAAAGTCAAACGAGGCGAACGAGCGTAGAGAAATCACTTTTTCTCGCTGCATATTCTTATCGGGCCGGGCCCAGCGCGCAGGCTGAACTTGACCACCGCCCTCCCCCTGAGGGTGGCGGGGTTACGAGGGTGGCGGGGGTAGCGCATAATGCCCGGTGCCCGGCGCGCCCAAATCACATTTCCCTAATCCACTTATATCAGATGAGTAAGGGAAAAAGTAAACTCGGACGGCGGCGCAAAGGAAAAGGACTCATCACCGTCGTCGAGGCTTACGCAAGACGCAAGGCTGTGCGCGGGAGGCGCACGCCAAGACCCCACACCCTCCGACTGTCGACTGGGCCTGGCCCAGGATTGATTTTTCGCGCGGACGCGGGCCATCGGATGAAATCGGATCGCCATTCACTGCGAGTGGTCCTTTTTATTCGCCCAGCCTTCGCCTGGTGCTGGCTACCAGGGTTTAGTACTTTGTTTTCCTGCCCACACATCGGGGTGGGGACCGATGCCGATGTTGCCGGCACACACCACACACCGGAGCATAAGAGGTGGCTCGGCAATAATAACGCCGCACGGTTGGCTGCCGCTAACCGGGCGGCGCTCCGGCTCCGGGATATTGGCATGAAATTGATACTTTTCTTCGGGTCGCCTCGAGGACTGACTGCTCACAAATTCCTGCCCACGGTAAGGACACCGTCGGCGGGAAAGGGGACAAAAAATCCTTCGATCGATGTGCCGATCGGTTCGATGGCCCCGACGGTCCTAAGCCTACTCCAGCGTCTGCAGAGGGCGCCTAGGCCCGTCCGTACGAGGCCGTTCAATATCCTTGCCACGTTTCTGGAACCGCTCACCCGCCTTCCACGTCCCAGTCACCCCCCCAGCACCACAGGCTGCCGATCCGTTGTTGTCAGTGACGCATCAAATTATAATATCTTTTAATACCACTTTGCTTATGAAAATATTTTCTTTCTCACCGCCACCCGCCCGCATCCCTTCCGGGGCCCGTTCCGGGGTTCCGGGAAGGGCCGCACCGTCGCTTCGGTGGGTACTCATGCGCCCCACCCACCCACATACACACGCACAGCGCTTCTACAGCGATTTCGATGGCCCCGGGCACTGCCGATGGCGCTGTTCCATCACCATCCGGGGTGGCGTCCGGAATTTGTTATCCTTGCGTGCGGTGGATACTAAATGGTTTCCCCTCGCGGTGCCCTGACCCCGTCCCAGCTAGCGGCGGGAAGAATGATAATTTTTGTATTTCCTTCTCCGATCCTGGGTCCCTCGCCACGGCATTCGTACAGCGCGAGTCCATCTGCTATCGTCGAGATGATTTCCATCTCACGGTCCCGGATCGGTCTCGTACTGTTGCCGCGGCCAGAAGTCATCGCGGGCAGGCGCGGGCAGATTGAGAGGTGATAATCGTAAAACATCCATCGGAATTATGGTTCGCAATTGAAAATTCATCTCAGGCCCGCGTCTATGCATGCGTACGCCGGTCTAGTGCCGACCGATTGGCCATTGAGAAACGAGCGAACTGAGCCTGTAGCCGAACTAGTGCGCCGGTGGTCTCCCTTGGAGGGATGCGCAACAAATGGCTGGCGGGGAAAATGGCCAGGAAAAAAGCGAAAATAAAACCCAATAAACTAGCCCAGTCGCGCCGAGATGGTAACATCGGCACCGATAATCAGAGCCGCGTGCCGCGATGAGTGTGGCGAAAAAGGACGCAGAATGCTGATAGGGTTTTGATTGGTGCCATTCCGGAAACGCACCCGGAATCGGCAAACTTAATTGAATTCATTGGGAAACTGTTGAACACGCCGCTGGGAACAAGGATTTCCATTGGAGTGGATCGGGTCGGTCCCAGAATAGGGTCGGAGAATCGACGGGTTCTATAGTAGTAGTTCTATATATATAGTTTCTACGAACCAGGTGGATTGATAAGCATCAGTTGGTGCATTTTCACTAGCTAGCGACGTGTAAACAATTGCGTATATTAATATTAATTTGTTCAGGTTTCTAAAATAGTTGTTTGATATTATCACGAAGGATGTTAAGCAAAGCGAACTCCTTTTTGTGATTTAACTGAAATACTCAGAAATATGTTGTAGATTCCGTCAGAAAGATGAGATTTTGAATATTGGAATGAATTTTAGACAAACCTCGAATGTGAATCCTTTTAAAGTCAGTACCACTGATAGTTATTTCGCAGTTCAATGTTACTTATAAGGCATTTTATTAACCAACCTATTTCAAACATTCAAAGCAACGAAGCTTAAAATGGATAAACATTTACATATTCGTTGATAAACTTGGCTTGACCGCTCCGAAATTCGCTCACCGGGAGCAACCAATTCCATTGCGGCAGCACCACTCTGAAGTGCATAAACCAGTGTCGGCCCGATCGGCTCGGGACACGGGCACAGCACACTTCCCGCCACAAATCCTGCCACTCGAACGGTGCGTGCTCGTAAAATGACACATAAAATCCGGCGACCGCGTTTGACCGTTTAGCGAGCCGCGGGGCGCGCGTATTATGGCCGAAACCCGAAACGACCGCCACCGTTTGTGGTCCCCGAGCGCGCCGAATGGCGACCGGAATGGTGGCACCGTAAATGAGGGGGAATTGTGGGCCATACCCGTTGGTGGCAGCAGCGCCCCCGGGAGGGCACCGTCGATTGTTTATCGATTTTCTGGCAGCCAGGACTCGATTTGTTCGGGGCTTCAATAATTCACCCTTTCGAAGGGGAGGGGGGGGGGGGGGGCGGGTAATCCAGGTTCGGATCGGTGGCACACACAGCGAAGTAATGCTTGATTTAGTGTCCTTTCGCATGTCGTCGAGCACGGCTTCGGGCTCGGACTCGGGGGCTGATCGACAGAAACAATCAGACGGAATCCGGACCGAAGAAACCGAAAATCAAAGACACATTGCGTTGCCGGTGGGTGGGTGGCTGATAAGCGGCGAGTTCCTCCGTGGGCTCCTTTTTTCCTAGGGTGTAGGGCGCCAGGATACCGTCACACCGTCCGGTCCGGTGGACGTGGCTCGTCGTCCGGCGAGCTGGCCGGCGGCAGTTCGACCTGTCTACAATGGCCGACGACATCGACGACAAATTGGTTCGGTTGTTGTCGCTGGGGTGCGTGGGGGCCGGTGGGTTAATGCTGTTGCTTGTCGAGCAAACAGGCGATCCGGACCGACCGGAATGGCCACCGCGAAGCGAGCGGCCAGCAGCGAGGAAACACGAAGACCAATAAACTTTATCCATCTTCTCCGGGGCCTGGGGCCGGACCAGCCAGCTCGAAAATCCGACAACGAGCCACCACGGACACACGCCTGGTTCGAGAAATTGCTACGGACAAAATTGAATTATCAGAACAACGGAGCGCACTCGGGCGACGGAGCGACGTCATCAAATTGGCCATAAAGTCCGCCGGTCCACGCAGCGCTGGACCGCAGGATGTCCACCGTGACAAAGTGTGAGCGATAAGAGAGAGAGAGATAGAGAGAGAACGAGGGTGACCTGAAGCGCTAAAGGTGCGATAAAAGCGAGGGTTTAGGGACAGTAAACCAACAGGACTTGTTGGAGGGTGTTGGTCACACCACGGTCGCCATCGCCACCACGTGGAAACCACAATCTCGTCCGCAACACGTTGGCTGCGCTCATTTGGCACCTTCAGCGACCCGGGAGTCTTAAGGAGCTGGGAGCCAAAGCGAATGGATAACACCTAATTTTCTGTTGCCAATTTTCAGCACCACATCAGCAGACCATCAGCGCGGCACCGTCACGTAGCACCGTCCTTCGGGAGGGGCGAAGAGCGTCCTTTAAAGTCCCGGTCGGTAGTCCCGGTCCAATGCCCGGGCCCGAAGAGGCGTGCGTAGTGTCCGCAAAAACCCCCCGCTAGATCCGGTGGTCCGTGGTCCGGCGGTTGACCAGTGAGCGAGTGAGCGGTAAGTGATAGTGGTTTTTGCCGGCGTCGAGAACGTCTTCACCGAACGGAGCAGTACCTCGTGGCAAGGTGGGTCTTGTGGCAAGGAAAGCAATTACAGCCGGACCTGGGCCAGGGGCCTCGTAAAAAATTCATCACATTGTGGGATTTTAATTCCATTCGTCCGACTCAGCTTTTTAAGCCCGGCCCGCCCGCCGCCCCGAACGGAGTCAATGGACCACACAACCATTCCGTACACGTCCTTCCGTCCTTCGGGTGTGGCCCGGCGCAGGATAAATGGTGGACTGCGCTGAGAGCAGAGGAAAACTTTTTCTCCGTTTCAAGTCCTTCGCAGTGGCAGAAGTTGCAACAATAAAAGCGTAGCGCAGCGAACGGGACGCAAGAACTGCACGGACTGCCCGGACAATGGGACCACGGACCGGGGTGAAGCTGAAGAAGAGTGCCGAGTCCAAGACGCCGCAGGATTCATTAAACATGAACGCAGTGACATCGAGTCGGCGTCGTCGGTGAGCCCGCTGCTCCTGCGGGGATTGAATTGATTCCCCGTGGCCGTGGACTTGCGCGTCCTGAGCGATTATTTCATGAGGTTCTTGACTGCCACACATAGCACCAACGCATAGTGAGACATTTTCGTGTGATTAGCTAGCTACGGCGCGCCTCGTTAATATTCCGGTGGCCAACACTTCCCATATCGATCCCATTTCGGTACGGGTAATTATCGACCAAATGTCCCCGGCGCTTAACGCAATCAAGGTGCCATTTTGTTTTACTCCCGCGTGGGTGTATGTGGTCTTTCTGGTACCTTTGTGCTACGAATAAATCGTTCTTCCAAGCAGCTGGGGTTCTCCATTGAAAAAACATTTCCCAGCTAAAGCCGGCCGAAGGTGGTGCACTTCTCGCCAGAGCTCCAGCAGCACCATTAGCTGAGACTGCCCCTTGTTGGGAAGTCCTGGAGTCCGAAGTCCATTTACGGTGCCAAAGTCCACCCTCCCAATAACGATACAACTTCTCGATACTCCCTCGATTCTGCCCAGGAGTTCTGCCCGATTCGAACGAATCGAATTCGGAGCGATTTCGGGGCAACAAACAACAAACGTACAAATTGGTCGAACGAGTGTAATTAGATGAAAACGATGCCAAAATTCATCGCCCGGCCGGGTCGGGAGTGTGCGGTGAATAGTTGCCGATCGTGTCCTTGCACCAAAACTTCGGCTCCCTCCGAGTTCCCGGCGCCGGCCTAGGGGGGAGTAGAGGAGAGCTGCCACGTCAAGGTGGAGCACGTCGTCGTGTATAGCTTGTGTTGTCGGGCGATTGCATCGTGGGACCGGGATCTTCACCCAGGACGAAAAACCAATCGAAATGTGGCCAACTTTCGGGCATTGAGCGAGCGAGCGGGACAGATATAGTGATAGCGAGAGCGAGAAAGAGAGTGAAAAAAGTTCTATAATTAATTCAGGCGTCCAAAAGTTCATCCTTCTTCATGTAGTAGCCGAGACAGGCGGGATCGCTCTGCCCTGCCGTGCCGTGCCGTCGTCGGTAATGGCGCTGCTGATGTGGTGATGAAAATTTTCAAATTATTCAATCTAATTGCGTTTGCGAGACGGCGCGCGTGGCGCAATGTTGTTTTTCGGGTGGATTTAAGTGCAAAGTTGGCGAACGGAATCTCCGAGGGCCGGGCCTCTATGGGCTCCGGCGACAATCGATCGACTGGTTTTGTGAAGCAGAATAATGCAATTATCGCTCAGGGAGCGCTGAAATGGGGCAAAAGGACCGGAGCGCCGGTTGAACGAGCGAGAGACTCTCGATCGAAACGAAATTGTGTTGATTTTTCGATTTACCACATAAATCTTGCGTGCCGACTCCGACTGCAGATGCGGCCCGGCACCGAGAATGCACCAAATTAGAGTGTTATGGGAGTAAAAGCCTAGCCGCAACAAGTTTAAGGGAAAGTGTGCCGGAGCTGCCTTGTATCCAAAATCATACATAACATTAAAGACATAACATTGAAGACCTTTGCCGTTGGGTTAATATAATCGGTAAACTGCAAACCTTTCCGATAGTGCCACTTCACTGACGGTGCATTATGTTTGCTGTGGTCTATTTTGAATTCGACTCTTCAATTTATAAGCTGTCAACTGTCTCGTGCTCACCTTAGCAGCCAAAGTATAATAAACTTTACTTTTAATGATTCATTACTTTCTCGTGCGCATTTTCTTACCGAAAACAACTTCCACTGGCCGAGCGGAATCAGGAGCTTCTGCTTTTAATATCTGCGCCCCCTTTTTCTGTCGGTGGCCACCCACGAAGGATACGGACTGAGGATAAAGCGGAGAATCGGAAGTGCAGTGGCGGGGAAAACAGTAATCCTTAAACGTCCGTTCCCCGAGCACCAAAACACGGACCGGGAACATAAACCAAGCGAACCGTTTAATTTACGCACTGTTTAAGCCTCGAGCAAGCACAATTATGGACGACGATAGCCCGGCGCGGAGATTTGGCCAACATCTTGCCCGGCCATGGGATTTTAAAGGGCTTTAAATGGGTGGCAAAAAAACACCAGCGGATGGATTTAAGACCTCCCATTTCCTGTTGAATCGATGTTGGGCTTGGGGTTTTTGTTTCCGTTCGCTCTGCGCCCATTCGCTTGACGTCTGAAGTAAGCCCTCAGACGGATAATTTCTCTCACAGCAACGTCAGGGGGAACTTGAGGAAACGTTCGCCTTATTCGGGCCATGCTCAACTAGTGCTCAACTGGCCTTCGCCACGGCCACGGCCATTCCGGTGTCTTATCAAAACTCTGCGTTACGCTTAAAGATCGGCACAAAATGTGATGCGAAGTAAACAGGCCGGCGGAGCTGTAGAAAAGTGCGCTCGCCACTGAAGTAAAGTACCACATTACACTCGCCGTTCATTACGGAGCCTCACAGCAGACGACGTCGACGACGACGACGAGAAACAATCACAAGAAACGGACCCGGAGCCAGGGCGATTCTGACCGCATCACCAGCAAGACGGCAACCACGCGGCGAGACGAGTACGTAACGGCCCTGGCTCAGGCACACCCATTAGCTCCGGAAAATAATGCTCTCGGCCCTCTCGCTTCCTTCGGCCGCGGAACCTTTTTCGCCGTCCTCCCGTTTACCGGCCCCAAAAACCGGCCACCGGGAATGTGCAGCCCGGCGAAGCTGGATCAATGGAGCACCAAACCAGCGGAAGTGCTTTTGCCGGATCACCCCGGGACGGGCCAGAGAAATCCAGACAGAACCGTCCGGGATAATGATAATGGGGAAGCACATATCTTGCGCCGCATCATGGAGGAGGCTTCGGTTGAACGGTTCCACGGGTCCAGGATTTGGACGGTGGCTTTTCACTTCTTCGGCCACAGCAGCAGCTGTCCCTGGCGACGGTGCCGAGCCCCGGCCGTCATCGTACCTTAGGATGGCATAATAAATGCTACGACAGTAACGTGCCGACAACACGCGACGGTTCCGGATTGCCGGACATGGACTGCAAATAGATTTGCCCGTTTTACGCGTTCGCCTCGGCCCCCGAATGTGCTCGCGTTTTATGCAAACTCCAGTGGGCCACAACGTTCCGTTCTAGGCGCTGCCTAATTGTGAATTTTTTGTGTAAGCCTTTTATCGTCATTTGCTTTGTTCGCGGCGCGGCATGGTCTGGTCGCGCTTTATGCATTCTGCTGCTGGAATTTCAATTATGACAATGTTTCAACTCGCCTCTGCGCCGGGTTTGCAATCAGCTTTTAAGGCTTAAAAAGGCGACAGGGTGGCGCCCACGATGCTTTCAGGAACTTTATTAACCAATTTGGTTGACACGAGAGATTCCGGCACTAGTTTACGACAGCCCGAGCTCGAGTTGGCGCGGTAACGACGCACCGGCGTCACGTTCATCAAACAGTCGCTAAAAGGCGCTGAAGTCGTAAGAAGAGATAATAGTTCGGTAGCTATTCGGTTCGAGAAACTCGAGGCTCGGTCAAGCCATTAATTTAAGTTCTTCGACAGCTTTTACGCTTGCATCCTGGCCTGGGTATCCGCCCGGGGGCGGATATGTAGTGTCGAAAGTGCTAATCAAACCCGTTTACTATCGCGTAAGGCTATGAAAAGGGATGGAAAAAGGATTCATTTTCCTAGCCCGGCTAGAGTGAGTTTGCCTGCTACTTAAGAGGTCGGTCTTACTGTTGCCTTTTGACGAAACGGGCGCAACGGTAATGTATTAAATTTTATGCATTTTTTAAATCACAATAAAAGCACACTTACTGCCTTCGTTTGCGTTTTAGTGCAATAATTTTGTAGAAGCACCGGGAAACGCTCGGACCCGGGCCACAGGTAAGCTATTTACTTTGATTTTCCCAAGCTCTCTCATTCTCTCCCTCTCTCTTTCTCTCTCTCTCTGTTTCTCTCTGGAGCACTTGTCGAAATAGTTGCAAATCCTGAACCGACACAATCTTTTTAATGGTGCGCTCGGTTGGCGAAGTGCACTGAAAGGATGCAAGTCTGCGTCGGCGAACGATTATGCGCCCGGTTGATGATGGTGCTGCAAATTTAATGGTTTAAATAACGTGCTTTTATTTGTTTCAAGCGCTAGAGCGTCGTCTGCTTGATGCTTACGGCTACGGGCTGCTTTATTTGAAATTTACAGAGAACCTTTTGATGTTCTGAAAAGTTGAACGCACTCCGCTACTCCGGGCTCTCAAAGCTCTCTGTATGCCCTGATAATTAATCTAAATTCATCTGCTTACGTTCAACAATATAATGAGGGGATGCCGTCACGTTGTAATGAACATTGTGTCTTACCTGCAAAGAAAAAAAGGCAAAAGAAATGAGTTAGATGCCGGAGAGAACTCATTAACTCAACATATTGCCCAAGTGAATGCAAGACCGGGCTTAGACTGATAGACACGCAGTGTTAAGTAGTGTAAAGCATGACTTGCTAACTGCGCAAAATCGCACTTTGTGGTCTCGCCGCCGTCTTCCATTCAAATCCGGTTCGGGATCGCCTCATCTGCAAGCCCTGCGGGTTCGAGTAGATTTCAATTTTCTATCGCTCTCCATTATTCGAGAGCCCTCATTTTCAATCCCAAACTAGCAACCCCGGGGAGCTCGCGAACCGAACTGCCGGCCTTCATGACGAATCAAATCGGCTCGGCTTGATGGGCTTCGCAATCGGCCGACCAAACGATGGACCATCGTCGTCGTCGTCGTCGCCGTCGTCCATCGAAAACGTAATTATCTTTGCATAATGCAACCTAAATTAAGATCATCTTCTAATCGTATAATTTTCTAATAAGAGTTAATGGCGTAATTTGCAAACTCGATTATACGTGTTCGCCGGCTGGCTGGCCGGCTGGCTGACTGGATATCCTTATTTCCGATTCGCCGGCCGTAGCCATCGGAGCTGTTGTGGTCAGTCGCAGGATAATGGGTTTTGTTGGCTGCGAAATGGAGTGCAGCAGCAGCGGCGGTGGCGTCTGTCTAGGTCGGTTGTGATGAGCTGCGAATTGGTATCGGTTTTCGATTGTGGCATTATTATCAGTAATTTAAACCTGTGCCTCGGCAAGCGATGCGTGCCTGGGCTTAGCTGGGCCCGGCACATCGAGGATTCCGATTCCGTCGTAATTGAGTGATATGGTACTAAGATATCAGCCGCATCCGGCGCGGAATGAGCAGTTGGTGAGGTTGGTCACTAACGACTCTGGCAACAAACTGGCGAATAGACAGCGAACTGGTGCAGTTTGTATGCCGTTAGTTCCCTTAATTAAACTGCGTTCAATAAAATTTGAGATTATTTCAGGTTTTTCAGTAAAATTAATGGAAGTCAGTAAATGGCTTTTGAAAAACGTCACGCAGCTTCCCCGAAGGACACTTTATTTAATGTCGAGCGCAGGGTTACGGTCCACCGCATTCACCACTTATCGAGATGTGTCATCCATCACGCCGCTCTCAGCGCGCGCCCCCATCGGCCATCAGGAGGAGCTCGTATCCTGAAGGGATAATCTTCCACTCGACAATTATCTAACGAAGTGCCGAGGGAAAATAAGAGATTAATGCTCTTCGATGCAACGACCGACTATCGAACTCGCTCATTGACTCTCGTTCGCGATTCGGGAGTTCCGTTGAAAATTCCCATTTTCATTCACTCGCCTCGCCACCGTGCCTGGCGCTATTGGCAATCTTTCTGACGATCCACTGCAACTCTCGGGGTATTGGCATTGTTCCGGGCGCAATCCAGCTCGAGTGGCAAGATTCTTGACGTTTCGGCGTTCGGTAAACTCTGCCGCAAATTCGCCATTCGCAAACCGGCACCGGCGGCGAGATATTTTATTCGACGTTGATTGTTTTTATTCGGCCACCCGAATCACCCGGACCCGCTCATGCTGACCCGTGCGCGCCGATTCTTTGGTCTCCTGTGTTGTGTATTTTATTTTTTCGCTAGGTTTGTGCTCCTGTTTCGGGAACCACGTTAGCCCGAAACCCGAAAGTCAATTGAATCGAATTTTCCAATTTCCCTTCAAGCGGGCACGCGAACGCAGGCTTCCGGGGCGGCGTTATTGGAGAGATTTAAAGGGAAGCAGAGGAACCGAAAATAAATGCTCACGCTTTTCGCGTAGAAATTGATCATCCGCGCGCTGCCATCATCATGTTTTTCCCGCGCAGAGTTTTCCACCGACCCACCTATTGTGTTGTGCGGCTGGGGGTTTTTTGCGCGTTCCAATGAAAATTGTCCTCGTCGGTCCTGGGGTCCTCTCGGCACGGGAAGTAAGGCGGAAGCGTACGGCGCGTGCGGAGGGTTTAAAAAATTGGAACAGGCTAATGAATACATCAATACGCGGTGGGGAAAAACTGGAAAAATCGGTTTTCCCTTCTGAGCGTTGTCGCTTGTCCGTGCACGGAAGCTCCACTTACTCCCGCGGGAAAAGTGCAATGAAGTGATCGATTTCCAATTCGAAGCTTCGGTTCAGGTCCCGCTTTTTTGGGGTCGGGGGTCCGCCACTCGCCGCTAGCGATACGAGATCCGCCTCGGTTGGCCGAACGTTGCCCGCCAGATGACGTATGCCATTGCGAAGGAAATTAATCTTGTCGGACGCGTTTCCCGCGTTCCGGAGTCGCAGTCATACGTTTCAATCAGAACCTCATTCATCAACGGCCCCCCTCACTGAAGGACCTAATAGCCTGGGCTTGGTCACGGTGACAAAAAGCGGAATATTGACAACCGCGGGAGATATAATATCATCACCAGCTGCCACGATCGACCCGTCATTGTTCATTGATTTGCTGCGGTCGGCGCGGTCCTCGGATTCGGTTTATGCTTTTGAACGCACTTCTTTTCGATAGTGAATTTATGAACGATTGTTGCACTGAAACTGTGACAAACTGTGACACCAGGTCCATAGTTGAGCTACCCATAATATTGGCCAACCTAAATATTCCTGCAAGTTAAGCAATCATTTATCGCATTCAAAAGCTTAACAACTGAAACTATGTACTTCAGCCGTGCCGAAGAATGTGGACCAGAAACTCGAAACAACCCCCAGCCAAGCTGTAAATAGTTTCAGCTCTATTACGCCGGCAGAGTGTCCGGCGAGCGGACAGGCGGATGATGGAGCGACACATTTTTGACTAGGGTCAACATCGAGAAACCTAAAAATCCTCTTAGTGTCCCACAAAACTTTTCATCACATTAGAGCCGGGGCCGGCAGGACCGGGCAACTTTCCGGCACCGTGTGAGCCCGGGCTGTCACTGGGGGAAGTCACCGGATTTTATGTCCCGCTAGCGGGCGAACGGCGTCAAAACTATCTTCGCCACCGGACCGGACTGAGGCGAGGGCGTAATAAAATGTGTCCCACCATTAGTCCTGGGCCCGGCGGATTTCGCAATCCTTTTCATCCGACGGTCAGCTGCCGCACTTTGACCGTAAATTCTTCAGTCGACCGAGCCGGTAACTTCGCCGAGCAAGTGGTTCCCGGTCCGGTCCGGTTCCGGGTCTTTTTTGAAGGGGCCAGGGCTCCGCCAGTCCGCAACCATCGGCCGGCTTAAATGACTTTGCAGCGGGCATAAGAGCTCGAGCTCTAATTCGATGACCAACGTGCGGAGATTATGGTCGTTCCCATCACTTCGTCAAATTATACTATCCGGTGGCAGTAAAAGTGGGCCGCAGCTGGGTAACGGATCTGTCACATTATCTGACCACCCCCGGGAACCCGGTACGGATGGCGCTGTTAAACCTGGCGCAAAATGGCCCGGGAACCTCAGAACAACGCAACCGTGCGCTTGGGGTATATTTTTAAATTTCGACTGCTAGAATGTTAGCAGAAGCTTTCGAGCCCGGAAAGGGCAGCCAACTGTCCGACTGGCCGGATTGTGACGAGAGAAACAATAAAATTACTAGCCCGTTGCCAAAACATTTGCCGGCGAGCTGCGGCGAGAAACGGGAGCACAATAATCATAATGGTTTTTATTAGTTTTATGATTATGATGCTTTCATCATTTTATCATTCCATTACGACATCGCCGGGTCCTCGCCATTGGTGTGGGCCCTGGGGTTTGATTTGTCCGGGACTATCAACCAGCCTTGGAGCAACGATACCGACTAGCACCCCGGATTGCAAGCCTCGCATTCGGAAGCAGCCATTTCAGGCTTAGTTCAGAGCGAAAAAGGAGACCCCTTGAAATTGCTTTGATGTAGCTCTCTCACTCGCTCGCTCCCACTTGAATGGCACCAAGAAGGGGAAGGGGTCTTAGAAAACTATAAACAGCCCTCCCAACCATATTCAAATGACTACTTGGCCCGTCGTAAAAATCTCAAAGTACAATCCGCTCGGCCAGGTCCCGGGGCTTTCACCCGAAATCCACTGCAAACGACAATCCGAGCCCGTGGTGTGTCATCATTTGGTGAAGAAAAAAGGAATCGGGGCCCCGAAACTCCTGCTCATAAACCCACCGGCTTTAGCCCGCCCTGAACGCCACGAACCTTATGCTCACGGCGGCGGGTAGTTCGGGGTGTTCCGTTTGTTTGTTCGCCCTTGTCCGCAGGTTGCTTGTCCCGTCTTCTGCGCAATCCACGGTCACGGTACTCGGTCTTACGGAAAGTGAAACACGCTGACCGAAGTTGAGCTGGCGCGCACTCACCGAATACCAGGGAAACTGGCGAAAAACGGTAAAATTCGGTGTGCACAGGGACATGGGCCATACGCGGAGCATAACATCGCATCGCCGAGCCGCCCGGTGGGGTGGGCGAGGCGAGAAAAAATCGAAACATGAAAATAAAAATATATTCCACACTGAAAAATTCATATCAAATATGAATATTCAACAATCGCACGAATCGCTCGGTTTTCGGAAGGGATTTTCCGCAAAGCGCTCCCGACCCGAAGTGCCAACCATTTCCCGTCGGCACCCTGGGCTTCGGTATGTAAATCGCCCAGCCATCACCGCGCCGTGGAGTTATTTTTTCACCACCCGATTTTCGCTGGCCGACTCTATCTCTTTCTCTCTCTCTCTCTGTGGCATCGAGGGCACACTATTACACAGTGCGGGCGCACGAGTGTTGTGCTCGGTCCGCCGGAGAGCAACAACTACGACAACAACCATTTGAAATTATGATTTTCCATTTCGCGAGCCCGCATCCTTGCTGCGCCGTGGGGTGGCCCGGTTCTGGTGCGGGTTTATGTTTCATTCTCGCGATGCTTTCATCGGAATCGGTGGCCCATAACAGGACGCGGTTGTGCGGCGAGAAGTGCGGCTGGAGCCGAAAACAACGCGCGATCATCACTTCCGACAGTGCAACAAATACTTTACGAGCCCTTGAAAGTCCCGTGATTTCGTGCGGGCACCGTGTTTATGTGAGTGGGTCACGATGATTGGTTAATTGGAGCAGCAGCTGTCAAGCAGCAACAAAAGCGGAAAGAGTTGAGCAAAAAGTTAACCAAAATCCACCGCAGGGTGCAGGGTGGACTTGTTAAAAATTGGCGATGTGCAAAGTACTTACAGCACAGCCCTGCTGCACAATAACGAAAGCCTTTCGCTCCTGGAGCCTCCGGAAACACAATCAAACGGTGCCGTTACTAGCATAAATAGCGGCACGCTCGGCAGCTTCTCGTGAAAGATGAAAGAAAATGGATTTTACCCCGTTGTGCCTGGATAGTATCAGAGCCGTGGGTGAGTTGAAGGGCCTCGGAGCCGTCTCGGCGCTCGGTCATTATCCTGCGCGCGCTTTTCACGTACCGAACCGCTTTGGGTGCCCGGTGTTTTCCCATCAAAGGGATTCCGTCGTTGCCGTGCGGTGGTTTTATTTGCCGTTTTCCTCGGCTTTCCTTTATTTCTACTTTTTTTTCACTAAAGCTTCAACATTCACTCAGCAGCATTCACGGCGGTGATGGCGTGATCTACGCGGTTGCAATGGCGCAATGCACAATGGAGGAAAAAAATGGGCACCGCGTTTTTGTCGCCATTCTTGCGTCCGAGTTCCCGTACCTTTGATGAAGAAGTAAGGCGCCGTGGTTCGGTTGCCATTGCCCACCGGAAACGCTCGAATTGCGATCGGGCAAGACAATCGGTTTAATGGGTCATCACCGACGTCTGTGCCGACTGTTTGTCAGTCCTAACCAACGCTTCATGAGGCCTTTTTGCCACGAGCCGACCTTCAAAACGCATCCGATGCCACGCGTAAATGCATCGGCAGGATCGGCATTGAGAAGGCCACCAACATTGACCGGCAACAGCTGGCGGTTTCTGTTTTTGGAGTCCGGAAATGGGAAACTTCAATATCCAATTCCGGCCATTGCCGGAACGGGCTAATTAATCCGAAATGATGTGGCATGCTCCGGATTGCCATCACATTCGTAACGGGCATACGCAAAGTTGGAAAACTCTCTTTTAGAAGTTTCGCCTCATAAAATCATGGTTTGGTATATTATGCTTGAGGTCTACCGAGGGAGTCGGCCGCCATCAACAGGAAGTTGAGGCTTCCCGGAAGCAGCTCGTGCTGCCTACTTCCGTTCTGCGAATCAAATTTCCTAGACTTGGGACTTCCGAAGACTGACACTTGCAATAATTATGCCTCTACCGATAGAGGGCCGCGCTGCTCCATGACAGGAGGGAATCGCTCAGCGTGCCCTCATCGCCATCATCTAGTAATAATCGGTATCGCTACCGTCATGAACGTGAACCGTTTTCGGGGCCCCGTGGCCGACGCGCGAATTCTTCACCAACCGGTGCCGGGGCCACTAAAAACAGGAAGTAAAGTGAATAGTGATAGTGGCAGTTGCGACCGCCATCGCCGTGACAGGTCGCCCGGCAACGTGCCGCGCCCTGGCCGGGTCCTCGCCGGGTCTGTTCGGTGCCGTGGAAGGAGCCGGAGCAGCGCTCGTCGATACTCATGCATAATATATGGCATCGGAAGCTCCATCTCGACGCCCCCAGGAGAGCATTATCCGGTTGCTGCCGGGCCCTGCTTGGTACGTGTGCCACCGACTGATACACGCAACCCGCTCCGTCTCGCCCTCGTCTAGCGTGTGTGTCGACTAGTCTCGACTGTCTTCGGCAAAAATCCCGGTCTTGCGTTCGGATCGACGGACAGCGCTCGCTAGACGGCTTGGCGTGGCTCTTGGCGCAGACGATCATATCCTGCTATATTATTCAATCAATTTTGAGGTTATACCGTACGTGCAGCCATTGGATACGATATAGATTGAAATTAAATTTGACTTTATGCATAATATCTAGCCCGCCCGCTAGCAAGGGCCGGGTGCCTGAAACAATCGGCCCCATCACCGGGGCCGAATGGCAAAGTAAATTAAGATGTACTTGAGCGATGATTTTATAAAACAAGTTCAATTTGCGGCCACGCTCGTTGCTGTCGGGGATTCACCCGTGGCCGCCTGACGGCCGGTTTAATTGAAAATATAAAGTTTGCCACGGAAGGAGCTTGCTAGCGCTTGCGCCATTAGTGGTCTGGAACGCCACGCGCGCGAACTCTAATCTTATGCTAATCGTGGAAATTTTGGTAGAAAAGTTTCGAGCTCCTTCCGCTGGGACCGGATTTCTGGACGCACTGTTTGCGCCCGAGACCGGAGAAGCCAAAAACCTGTTTGTTTTCGATTATGTTTCCGATTCTCCTGGGGCCGGCAGGATAAAGGCAGGAACCGGCAGGAAGTGGACCGGGCGGAAAAAAAATGGAAACGAAATCGAATCAATCTTTCGATTTCGAGCCAGGAAGAAGGAGGAAAAAATCGGGAGCTCGCCGATCGAACGAGCTCCGAGGCCGAGTGTCCTGTCGCCTGCCGAAAAACAAGAAACGGAACGGAGCAGGAAGTCCCCACCCGGTGGCCGGAACCGGAAAGACAACGTACGTCCGACGGTGATGTGACGTTCTTGATTGATATTTGCTTTTAATGAGTGCTCGGTGGCGACAGTTTTTCATCGGGGCCCACTTCAAACGTCGCAAAATGAGTCGAGCCGAGAGAAGCCGAGGGCACCGGTGCCATCTTCTGCACCACTGGTTCCTCATTATTTTTTTTTGCGGTGGGCCACCGCCATCTTTTTTCCCAGGCGAAACTTTTCCTCGCTGATCGATGGCGTAAAGAGCCTCGGGGCCGGGAACTCTTTGGAGTGAGCGCACCAAACGCGAATCCTCGGTTTGATTGGTGCCGATTTATCTACCGCCTGCTGGGTGCTGCTGAGCCTAACGCTTTGCCCCTTCGTTATGTCCTGCAGGTTTCTGGCCAACGCCTTCGCTCAACCGCCAGTGAACCAGTGAGTGGCAATAGTTCCCAAGTAACCCGCAGCGGGTGGGCACACGACCCGTTCTTTGGCTGGTAATTAAGAAGATAAATATTGGGCCTACGGTAAAGTGAAGCAATTTCTCGACCAACGATTAATCATGGGGCCTCCTCCGTCGGCGTCGCCAGTTTCCGAGCACCCGATTCGGGCAGAATGGCTGATGACTGCGATTTGGGAAATCGAATTGACTCCCATTTTCTGCACGCGCTCGGCTCTGCCGGTCCGGGACGCTAAAAAGTAGCTTCTTGGACCCACCCAAGTTCTTAACCCTCTGACACGCCGACAAACGGTCCTTAGCACGGCCGTCACCCGGAGCCCGGAAATTTCGACACCGCCCTTTCACGTGAATCGAAGAGTGGCTTTCGCCGGGCACCGACCGGGCTAATAACGCAAGCCAATTCATTTCAACCCCTACTCTGCCTCTGTGTGTCTCTCTGCGCACGTGTGTGAAGGGAGCGAAAAATCTTGACACTTTTCACCCGGCAGTTCCGGCGGAAGTTTCGACAGCGTGATTCGGCGCGAGGCCGGTCGGTCGGTGTATTATTGACACCCGGCCCCGGTGCAACTTTTCGGCAGCATGACTCGGTCGGAAAAGTTGACAGGCAGCCATTTCCCGCAGCGCCGAGCCCCCCAAACCCCCGGTCCGGCAGGGAAGGTTTTTGTGGAATCAAAACTCAACCTGACGGGCCCGGGGCGCGTGTGTGTGCGGGATCGGTATGTTTTTTCCGAGCCCTGCCCCTTAATTTTCCACATTTTCTTGCCCGAAGAAACTGATTTCTCATTCTAATTTCCAATTTGATTCCGGTGAGCGTAGGCGTCCGGGCTGCCCGTGTTTTTCACGCGGCTTTTCCGGTCCCGTTTTCCCGGGCCGGACGTTCAGGCAAACTACTGTGAAAACTACCTTTACTGGGGTCCGGAGAATAGGGCCGTTTTAGCTTGCTTCAAAGCCTTCCACTTTTGGCCGGGATGTCGTGGCCTTCCCGTGGCCCGTGGCACGTCTCGTCGTTCCGCTCGGACGAAGTTTAAATTTCCCAGTACACCCGTGCCAAGTAAGCAGTTATGTGGTTATGCGGCAAAAGTGCCTGTACTTACCTTGCAAGTAGGTAAAATTTAAACAACCTTAGCCTAGAGGCCTCTATGAGACCTCAATGTTGTGCATGATTTATGATTTAGCATAGGCAGTCCAAACCGGACTGCCGATTGGCGTTGCCTTCGATTTCGGGCAGGATGGGTTCGCTCCTGGGGCGCGCATTATCGACTCTACGCGAGTCCTACCGAGCGTTCTTCAGAGCGGTGGTTTTCCACGGACGGTGGTTTTCCGAAAAGGAGGGAATATCTGGTTCCGGCAGCTGACGGCCCGCTCAAGATGCAGATCAATGCCAACAGCAGTAGGCATCCTGGCGGTCCATCGAAGGACTCTCTCTCTCTTTCGTTTGCGCTCTCCTCGTTGGCGGAACGTTCCCGTTTCAACATCTTACGATTTGGGCAAGCAAACGGCCCGACCAAAAAAAAGAAAGGAGCCTGCACAGTGGCGGCCCGTGACGGGATTAATTACACTAAAAGCAAATCCGCGCTGCACATTCGAGCTGCTAGTGTTTTTTGTTGGGTAATACCCCGACCGAAACGTTGCTTGGCATGCTTTTAACCTGTCACGATTATTAATATAATTACACTTAATGCACACACGCCGACTCCTGCCGCCCGGGGAACGCCCGAAAGGATGGCGTGCTTTTCGGGTTCGCGAAGGTTCAATTCCCTTCCCGCGGGACCTTCGCGGGCGTTGTAATTTGCGGTGCAAAAGTGCAAATCCTTGGAGGAGAGCCCTTGAGAGACGAAAGAAGCGTTGTGTACAAACTAAATTTTAATTAGATTGTTGTGTTTGGCGCGTGTTTGGGGTGGCCCCAGGTAACCGAGGGCGCGTGCATGCACCGGAAGCGACCGGCAGGTTGGCTGCAAGAATGGCGAAAGTTTTCCACTCCAGCGAAAGGACTTTGCCCTGTAAGATGATGGCCCAAGCAACCCCCGCCGGGAGTCCCCGAGAAGCGTCTTCGTTAAATTTTCCACCCGGAAAACTCCGGCACCTGAACGGGGATTCAAATGAGGTTTGTGTGTGATTGTTAGGGGTTCTACGGTTTAGCAGCGTGTGGAGGCTAGTGGCTCGTTATCGGGCTCGTCCGTCCATCACCATAACAATCCCGGGGACGGTGGCCGGTGTCCTGTTGTCAGTCGCCGGACGCGAATCAGCGTCAAGATCAGCGATAGCTCGCCGGACCTCGAAAAGAAAGGATCACCTGCCCAGGTCGGCATCATCGCGGAACCGAAGCGTTACCGTAATGTGCGCCACTAAAATCACTCACCTGCGACGGAACCCTCGGAATGAGACGTTCGCCCCGTGGCAGGAGGGATGTGATTGACACACGCTCGAAGAGGTTGTTTCTGGTGCCGGAGGCCCCTTTACTAGTTGGAGGGACATTAAACTTTTGGTCTCATTAAACGCGAACCGGTGCGAAGCTCGGAAGGATCGCACACCGACTCGGGCCACGTTACCCGTGACTGGCCATGGATTTCTTGAGACGTTCGACGGTACATGTTGTCGGTTAATTTGGCACTAGTCGCAATGTGGATGGTAATGGGAACGGAGTTGCCGGGGACAGCACCCGAAATGGGCACTTCGCCTTCACGTGGATTACGTCACACGCGGTGCTTGTCAAACAGTTTCGCCTCCGGTGGTGGTGCTGCGATTTGTGTCAACCAGGTACCGAGAACTGTTCTGTAAACTCCTTCGCCGGAGGTCCTTGTGCTGTGTTGCGTCGAGTATTTTGGGCGTTTTTTGCCTCTCCTCCCTGTCCGCCCAAACCTACACGGCACATCTATGGCGGGGAGGCGAAACTATCTCCACCCGACATGGAAACGATGTCGGAAACGGTCGTTAGGCTGCGAAATGGCTGCTGCTCATTAGACCCCGGGGCCTGGGGCCTGGGGCCCCGGGAGCCACCGGAGAAACCGGGAGCCTACTTCAAACGGCAGGTGGCTGCGTGCCATGATAGTGGCCCGATGGCCGCACCGGAAGTGGAGCGAAAGGACAGACGGCACAACGCGCAACAACGTCACATTAGGGCGGAAATGGATTGCTCGAAGAAGCCGGACCGGCCGATGTGGTTGGATGTTGTTGCGTCGGCGTCGTCGTCATCGGCCCCCGCCGGCCATCCGTTGCGTGGATCAGGTTTTAATTGATCGTTAAGCGTAATGGCCGATGATGCTCTCGTTTTCCGGGATTGATGATGATTTGGTTATTTGTTGAACGGCGGGCCGGCCCGGCCTATCCGGGGGCTAAAGTGGTCCCACTTTAACGGCGCACACCACTATCCTCGAAAGGGCTACCTGGTTAGTGTGCTGTACCAGCCGTAAAGGGTCGGTGTCAAAAAAGGCGGCGCGCAGTCGAAGTTGGCGCGGTGGGTCGCTTTTTTAGCGCCCGAAGACAGTTATTGGCAGTTGGGCAGTTACTTTTAATGATACTCCGAGCCTCGCAAACAACGCCCGAACATACTGTTACGGGCGGGCCCTGGAAAGCAAGAGCGCGCTGGTGGCTGGAGCTGGGCTGGGTCGTTAAACGGCACAGAATATGTTGGCAAATTGTTTACGGTTAAATCATGTTCCGTGCCGTTCGGCTTGCGGTGCGGTCCGGGAGCTTGTTAAGGGCCCAAGTTATGAAGGTCGATAACAATTAGCCCACCTTTTTTGTGGGGGGAATGTTTTTGGCGCTTCACTTCTGTGCGTCAACTTCTGGTGGAGTAATCTTCCGACGGAGACCTCGGCTGGTGGTTGGCAGGGCTTTTAAAAGGAGAAGTTAATGTGAGGTGACAATCCGGCTGACGATTCTTTGAGGTGCAGCAAATCGATGTAGGTTGCAGGAGCTGTGTTTTGGGAGATTCCCAAATGGGAAATGGTGGTGGTTCACCTAGCTCAATGGGTCAAAGGTGATCTCTGACAATGAGATAACTGAGAAGATTCCCATCGAGATACGGCTACGAGTTATACAGAACCTTTACAATTCCAGTACTCGCACAGATACTCAGAAAGATGCTCAGATTGATCTCTAGCACCGTATGTCACAACAGCGAACTCGTAGCACCTCAATATCGTGCAGCGTATACGCCGCGCTAGGCTCCGGTGGGCTGGTCATGTCGTGACGATGAACCAGCTCGCAAAATCGATAAGTTAGTAAGTAAATGCGAAATGTCTAATGACTCCTGCCATCAGGTCGCCGAACACGCAAAGTAATCTCTCAGCTCCATCTCGAGTCTCACTTGAGGACTGCCCCGGTCATACATCGAACTTCAACCGAGCTGAGAGTTCTTGTAACTAGTAGAACCGTTTAATCCTCATTGTTTCACATTTAGCCTGCGCAACAAAAAAAACCCGTTAAAACCCTCATCAACGGAGCGCACATCGACATTGTAGCATACACCACCGAACCAAAGATCCGTTCGATGCTGGCGCAGAGGGCAGCAAAAAGAAAAGCAACATGGAAAACATTTTCCGATTCCAGCTACCAACGGCTGATGATGGATGCAGTGTCCAACACGGCAGTGAGTTCGGTGCTGTGGAAAGCAAGAGAAAGCCAGTACCTTCGGCAACAACCGGGATGAATACCTTCACAGCTCGAGCACGGGGACTTCTTGTCTGGCCAATCGCCGGCCAAGGCAGACTCTCTGCACTCGACACGCCAAAAAAAAACCGTTGCGGACGTTCTCGAGGATTGCAGATTGCATAAAAAAACGGGGAGCACAAAGTAAGAAGCAAAAAGTGGCGTCCTTTTCGAGGCCCTTCCGGGGGGGAAGATAAATAGGCAAGGAATGAATGTGGGCAGACGGCATGCAAATAGGGGCGACCAGCCAACCTCAGCAGTGCAGTAACCGGTGAGGCCAGACCACAACGATCCGGGCGATGCTACTGGCGACTGATGCTTTATGTCTCATTTTAATAGTGGCATCGGTGAACGGTGCAGGGATTATTCTAATAGAATGCTGCTTTAGAAGGCACACCGCTTGAGCTACACTAATGATGCTCTATTCACGATACGAATCAATCTCGTAGGTTCAATTTTCATAACAACATAATCTGTGATCATAATTTGGGGGCAATATTTGACATAAACAATTACTGCGCAAAGAGCGCGCAACTTCGAAGCGGTCCCACAGGATGTCCTTGTTATTATCAACAGCCCCCCAACGGTAGCCCCAACGGCAGCGTCCATTTTTTTCAGGATCTCTTCTCCACCGTGGACGAGGGTGGATATGTTTATGTTGAGCCCGCGTTGGCGTCGGCGAAAATAGGATGACCCGGGGGCGCCACTAAACACGCGGCCAAAAAACGCGACTCACGCGAACCGAAGCCGAGCGGGAGCGGTTCTTCGAGGTGCGGGCAATGATGTCCGACAAGACCGAGAACACGGCGCACGTGCGCTACGTGCGCTAATGGTTATGCATACTTTAAAAGCAATAATTATAATGATCATAAACATTAAAATGATTTAGTTTATTTATGCGGCCACGCGGCTAGATTGTGTTAGAAACTTTTAGCGAACGCCCCGTGCCCGTGCCCGGACCGATGGCGAAGATATCGGCGGGTCCGGGTGGCCACCCGGGGACCGCCATTTCTTCCCGACGGATCCAGCACGCGGTGCGGGGACCGTAAGTGCACGAGAGCATGATGAGTGGTAGCATTATTTAGTGAAAGCACTTTCCTACCACACACAGCACCAGCACCAGCACCGTGCCCACAGCCATTTGACGGCCACATAAAGGTGAAATCTTCATGCTTTCAGACAACAGCACGGGTCGGTCGCCTGCACATGTCGCCTGCCAGCATATGCGGCTTCCCGGCCGTCGCATTCATGGTGATTCGTTTGCCGGCGCTCTCTCTCTCGCTCTTGACTGGCCGGAGAGTGGCTGGCAAAAGGAGGTGTAATTGAATATTCTGTCAATGAATTCATTTCGAACGTGACAAGCGACTGACTTTATCGAAAGTATAAATCAATTTTACGGCATTTTTATGCTAGTCTCCGCACCGCAAACGTAATTACGGGGCGAGCGAGGGTTTGCGGCCAGCCCGGAGGGGAAATTGAAATCGAACCGCTCGATCACCTAAGCTGCACATAAATTACTTTTTACGCTTTACATATCGAAATCCGTGATTGATTCGCTGTCAAAACAACACAAACACATCGCGGAATGGGCGCGTGTTTTCGAAACACATCCTAAAATATAAGGCCCCGTCACGTGGCCACATGGTACTCCCCGAAACCCCGCCCAAAAATGAGGGACAAATCCTTGTGGCGCCCCACGTTTGAAGTTAATAGCAGTCCGCCTGCCACCACCTTGGAGAGCCGGAAACAATTCATCCCGACGGGCCGTCCCACACCCACCGCCACGAAAGGATGCTGGTGCCAGTGTCCCCGCAATTCCGGCACATTGTGGCAACGAGCAGTCGCACACGTACATTGTCAAGGATCTGTGCGCGCGGTGTCAAAGGTTGGTGAATTCACCGCGCCGTGCGATGCTTTATGAATTTTTAAATAGTTTTATTTATGTTGCAGCCGGTCGTTCGCAGCCCCGACCAGACCCGGCACCCGGCAGGAATCCGGCACATACACGATGGGGGCCGTCTCAGGAAGCGGGTCGTGGTTAAAGATGAGTCGTTTGAGCTTTTAATCTCGGTTGGTTAACTCTCGCCTTTCGGGTGCGCCGTTTAAGGGGCCAACATAAGCCCGGTTGTGTACGGCGCTGATGCTGCTGGCGACCGCGACCGGGTTTTTTGGGCCACCCTTCCAAAGAACCGAGCTCGGAAGCAGACACCACTTGGCTGGGTGGGTTTTTAATTTCTTTGCCTGACGGTTTTCGCCACCATCCGGTTGCCTATGTCATTGGCGAAACCGGTTTTGGGAAAGCCGCAACGGGACGCCGTCGTCGTCGTAGGCCACCTGTCAAATATTAATCTTCTCAGGGCCCACCGGCAGAACCGACAGCACCGTGGTTCATGTGAGACCGCATCCTTTTTAAGGATGTGGTTAGCCGTTCCGACTCCAGTCCGGCCGTTGGAGAGTTGGAGTGAAAATCTCGCTTTTTTCGGATTTATCAAAGGACGTCAAACAAAACCGGGGACAAATACGGCCCCAGATTTGTTTGAAGACATTTTAGGAGTAAGTTGCCCGAAACGATTGCGAGCGCTCTCGTCGCAGTCTCGTTACAATATTCAAACCGGCAATCCGGTGCGTCTCCGATTCACGGGTATTTCATTTCCCCAGCGCGACTTAATCATCTTCGTGCAGATCCGGATCATCAGCCCGCAGAGACCGTAAGCCGAAGCTCCAAATCAATTATCCTGATGTTTAAATATTGATTTTTAATTTCAATCGTAGCGTGTACCCCGCCAGCCAGCATCCGTCGCATTGTCCGCCGTCTTTTGCTTAGCATATCCGGGATCCGGGGAGAAAAGAAAAAGAAACCCGAGCGAGTCGAAACGCCCGGAAAGCCCTCACGGGCGGCCACTGTATGCTTAGCCGGTGCTGCAACAAGATAATCCACCGGGTAATGGAAATCAGCGCCATCGCATCGACGACGGTGCCAGCTGACGGCGCGATCGGCGAGCGAGATGAATGAAAATGGAGAACTAATACCATTTATCGGGCCGCAACCACGCAAAGACCATTCGGCCCGATGGGTGTCCGGGTTTTTTGTCGCCTCCTTCCGTTCTATGTACACATGCCGCGCACGCCCGCGGGATATCGGGAAAAAGCCAATATTTGACCAGTGCTGCATTCCCGGAATTGCAACCAGGTCCGGGTCTGGTTCCTGCGTGTGGTTCCCGCGAAAGGGTTTTCTTTTGTTTCCCGCCCCGTGCGCGATATTAACTTCCCATTGGCCGAACGTTCGGACGGTGCTGCGAATGGTGGGCTTCGAAGGATCCCCGGTTTTTAATCCGGAAAGTGTGTGTTCGATCGTTCGGGTTTGCTTTGGTTTCGGCTTAAGAAGCGGCAAATTTGGTATGCGCTGGCTGGCTGGCTGGCCATTGTAATCCCGAGCGCAGAA
This sequence comes from Anopheles bellator, assembly GCF_943735745.2. Classification (NCBI taxonomy): domain Eukaryota; kingdom Metazoa; phylum Arthropoda; class Insecta; order Diptera; family Culicidae; genus Anopheles; species Anopheles bellator. Next base: position 51,028,874 of record NC_071285.1, on the reverse strand, counting down.
TTCCAGTTGCACGATTCGATTGCTTGCGGGTGGCTGCGGACGCGATTTGGCGTAATGTTTAGACCGGAGTTTATCGTTTTTTTTGGGAATGCCTCAAACACCTTTTATCTGTTAACGGTATTTACCCAGATTTTTGGCCGTTTTATATGTTGCAATTGAGCGCAACTTTAAAAGGTAAACTTCAAGCCTTAAAATTTCTGGAGCGTAAACGCTAACGAGATCAGCACGAGACCAACTAATACGAGTGATCGTTATCGTAAGATCGTTGTTTAACGATGGCGCACACCGCTTCCCAGACAAAGATCGCTCTCGGTTCGGCGTGTTAAATTTCTCGACAGCATCCCCCGCGCCAATGTGTTTTATGCTGTGTTGTGCTCCATTCCAGCTCATCCACTCGGAAGCAGTTCCGACATCCGACGCGCGTGTATAGTGATGGGAAAAATTATGTCTCATAAAAATAGATTCACCAAAAGTGCTGGGCACGAGCACCAGCAGCGAGCTCTAGGACGGGCTCTAACTAGCGAGAACCATCGAAAGAATAATGTACAAGTGGCTATAAAGCATGTGTGGCCACGTCGTGTGTGTGTTCTTTCACATCGTGGGACTCGCACTGCTTACTGCCGATGGTCTGCTGCTGGGTCCTTTGTTCGCAGCAGCAGCAGCGACATGCTGTTTGCACTATGCTCCGGCTCGTTGCGACCGTCCTGAAGCCCCATAAAAGAAAGGTACCGGGGAGCCCCGGGACCGAAAGCAATCGGTGCCAATAGTTTCGAGTGTGGCAAGCACCCCGAGCAACAGTGATGTGAAGCACAACAGGCACCAGCAGCACCAGCAGCAGCAGCAGCAGCAGCCGCAGGAGCCGGAATGTAAGCATCGCAACCGCTCATCGAGCCAAGCACATGACGCAAATGTGCAATAATATATGCAAATAAAATGATTCAATAAAATAAAATAAGAAACTACAGGCGGGCGACCGTGTGGGGTGCGTGGGTCCTTTGCGGCACGTGGCCCTCCCTCCCAAACACGCACACGACTTACAAAGCAAAACTTTCGGTTCGATCGCTTCCTTCGAGACGCGCGCGCCGTTGCGGACCGTCAGCATATCCATTGCGGCAAGGATTGTTAACAGCGCCCCGGAACCCCAGAAAACTCCCGGCGGGCCTTGGGGCCCCGCAATAAAAGGCGGACGTAGCGTCTGCCTTGGTCTTGTGGCTTCCGAATTTTTGGCTTCGCAAAAACTCGCATGGAGAACGAAGGCCCGGAACTAACATGTTATGCTGCGGCCGGCGGTGGCGCAAATCGGCGCAATTATTTCGCACATTATCACAGTACTATGCTGCTGCGGGGACGCATCGTGTGTCACGCGCCGCTAAAAAGACTGCCCGGAATCGCGGCCCCGGATCCAGTTCCTATCCGACGCGAGTAGCGAGACTTCCGGCCCCGGCCCTTGGTTGGCTAGCTGGCTGGCTAGCTGGAGGAGAAAACTCATTCACCGATCTGCATACATTAGCATGGGTGGCCCGGGCGGTGGGTGGCCCCGGGCGCTGGGGGGCCTGAGCGCCATGTTTACAGCCATGTGAAACATAATGCTGCTTAGCTACGAATCCAATCCGCACGCTCGTTACTTGTTGAGATATGCAAATCATTTTTATGCACATGGCGCGCTTCCGTCGGCGGTCCTGTTGTTAGCCTATTGTTGCACTCGTGGTGTCGGTCGACGGCGGCGGTGGCGTTTTAAAAGCGGATCGCTAACGAATCGCTTCGACGAATGGATTGCGGGCAACATAAACGCCACCACCAGCCAGCCTTCCAGAAAGGATTCAATCGAGCGCGGTGACCGGAACCTGCCTGCCGGGGGGTTACGCTCGAGCAAAGCCCAGGAACCGGTTCGTCGTGAGTCACGATTAAAACTCGTATTCAATCACCCCCGGGGTTTCCTTGCGCTCCTTGCAGCGCACGGATTAACGACGAAGAGGCACCCGATCAGATGTAATTAATGAGTGTTTTGTTGCTTCCCGGGTGGCTGGGCTTTTCTTCGCCGGCCTCGTTAAGCGAGGTTTTTCGAATCGTAAATGAGCGACGCCTCGATTTGCATGCCCGTCTCGGAATCGCTTGCGCCACCATAAATTTGAACCCACAATGGAGCGTACCGTTTGGTGATGAAAATCCTATAAAACTTACAGCTTTCGAATCCACGTTGCTGCACATTTGGCGGGCGGGACGAACCGCAGCGAATAGTATATGGCCACCCGCCCCACGAGAACCGACCATTGTGGCCCAAGGTGGCTCAAGAATCTGTTCCGCAGCACGCAGCCCCATGCATTGTTGGTTTATGCTGCAGCTCGACGTCGTCGCTGACCCGGGGGAAAAAGCGGATCAATCGAAGCGAAGCGAGCGGCGATAAATAGAGTGTAAATTGAGAAAATCAATTGCACATGAGTTTAATCCCGTGCAACGGAACGAGCACGCTCTCGGCGAGCGCTCCTCGGTCCTCCAGGACCGCCCGGTCTCCCGGTGCTGCACCGTGGTGGGTTCGATTGCGAGATTGCGATTTGACGCGACCGACAGACCGTACATTAACGTGCTGGCGCTCCTTTCGTGGCGCACGTTATGTGTGTGTGTTCCGAAGAATCCTGGCCAAAGGAATCGACAAACCGTTCGCTCGGAATGGGTGTGCATGGGTGGTCGCTGATGATGATCCGGCGCTGCAATCCCCATCGGGAAGGAGCCAAAGTCCTGGTCCAAAGTTGGTTCGGAAAACCAAACAAAGACCAGTGCAGGAGTGAAGGAGAGGCCACAAAACATAAACATGCACGCAACAAGACGCCTGGCGGGGTGGACGGGCTGAGCAGAGCAAACAAACAGCAGCCGGCAGCGGGAACAACCTAAGAATCACTAGCCGCTAGATGCTGCGCCGAACAAGTGTTTCTCGATTTCGATCCACGACTCCAATTGTCCTCGGAATCTGGCCCGGTTCGCAAATGCAAAGCCGGCAAAGTATGGCACTTTTCGTTCGATTGCTCCTGACAAGTGGCGCAATAGGGTGGCATCCGACGACGACGAGGACGACGAGGACGACCGTCCCTAACGACCCGGGCGTTCGTTGCGTGTGTGGCCGCACCCGTCGACCCGCTGCCATTTCGTTGCGACTTAGTTTTCGGTGGGGATCCTGGCCCATTTTCCACGGCCAGGAGCTCACCCGGCTGGCTCACCTCGGTGGCGGTGGCATGTCAAAACCGTGTACGGATTGACTGTATTGAGTACGGTGGCTGGCTGGCTGGCTGGCGCGACAGCTGGGCCCGTTTCTTCCCCGGGTGTCCGCCCCTGTGTATGTGCACATTACGGAGGATTTCCAGTTCATTTAAGGCTTGTGCATTTTCGGGACCATTTGCAGCGCAGCGCAAATCGGGGTGGTCGGGACGGGAATTTGCAAAATTACCCTACCATTTGGTTGAGCGCGCAACGCTCGAGAAGGTCAGAGGACAGAGCGACAAAAAAAAAACACAGCCATCCACATGAACAGCCCAGCACTTGGAGTGGAAGAACCTCCGAATGAAAAAAAAAAATCATGCAAAATGTGAAAACTTTTCCACCGCACCCGACGGAGCAGCGTTGAATGCAACAACATTAACCGCCACTCGGCTGCAGATTAAAGCAAACCCATGGCCCTGCTTTGTGTGTGCGTCTCCCAAGGGGCCCAAAAGTTTCGGCCCTAACTGATATGAATTTAATTTTAGTTCCCCTAAACGCTATTAGCTGTTTTCCGCACTTTGTCATCGGCCTCGCGGCGATCAGGAAGATCGCGCACCGCACCGATCCCCCCGAGAGCCAGAGGGAGAGAGAGAGAGAGAGAGAAAGAGAGGGATGTGACTTTTTGCCCGGTTGTTTGATTTTAGCCTTTTTTCGCCGGAACTCGCCGGCTCGTTCAATGGCCGTCCCGGCCATGGTTATGTTTATCTTCTGGCCTTCGCGCCCGCCCGGGCCAGGTGTGAAGCCGGAAAACAGCCGCCGGCGTAATGTGTGTTGGCGACCACGACCACGGAAATGAGAAAACCCCGAGATGGCATCGCGCGGACCGGAGGACCGGAGAAAGTAAACGCAAAGCCACAACAAGTCCCGGCTGGCCGAAGCCGGCGAATGACTAACTTTTGGCGAGTCCTCCGCGCCGTGTCGACACGCCACACAACACCTGCACCCCTGGCGGGTGGTAGCGGGGTGACGTGGCGGGGGGAGGGGTGTAGTTTTCCACCGGGCCGGGAACGGCTCGGAAAAGAGAAACTTAAAATGGCCCCAGGAATTTGTTTGGACAATTGGATAACTCTGTCCGGGCAAGCGAGCCAGGACGATCGGTGCGCGCGCCTGAAGCTGGGGAACAGGGTGGACTTTTTTGTTATGCTGCCGGGGGGGTTATGTCAACTGGCCTGCTTGGTGGCGCCTCACAATCGAAGCCGAGCCTGGCAACAAAATATCTCGATCTCGGGCCCGGCCCCCGATGCAATTATCCCGCGAAGTCCCGGAAGCGCTTGGGGGACCATCATCAGCCCCACCCCCCCTCGGCCACTAGGCTAGTGTCTTAGGCGGCGAGAAATTGAAAGAATGTGCCGGTTGAAACCGCCCAAGCCCCCCGAGCCGAAAATGGCCACCGATGGACACTCGAAACTCAAAAACCGCACTAAAGCTTAAGTGGAAAAGTTTTCCACGGTGGAAAGGATTTCGCGCCGCGCGGATGCGCCGGCGGCACTAAGCGCCGCCAAGAACTGGCGCCGTTACTTCACCCACCCCGCACCGAGTAGTACTTACCGGTCCAAATTGTTCGAAGTAGCTTTTCACGTCCTCCAGCGTGGTGGGCGCCGATAGCCCACCAACGAATATTTTCTTCGTTCTCGTCACCATCTGTCGGAGAGAGAGAGAGAGAGAGAGAGGAAAAGGGGATCAGAAAGGGTGTATAATTTTCAAGCGCGAAACAAAGCCACGAGCAGCACAGAGAGAGCGAGAGAGAGAGAGAAGGACTCCTTAATGAAACGGAGCGTAATTTGGTAGCCGGAAATCGGCACCAAACGATTGATGGTCAGTAAATGATTGTGAAGATCGGTCCGGAAGAATCGCTCCGTACGCTCGAAAGTCCAGTCCTGGTCACGGCATTCTGGCACGCGCGCCCGCGAAGGACATTCCGTGACCCAGAGGACCAAAATGGCACGATTTCGGGGCGCCCGAGGACCGTATTTGCCGAAGGTTATTTATGGCTTAACGGGTGGAACGGCTGGTGGAATGATTATAAATTATCTTCAATTGCACCGAGAGACAGACAGAAAGAGAAATAGGAACAAAGAGAGAGATAGAGAGAGAAAGAGAAGGAGAGCCCATAAAAGCCCCCTTCGGGTGGCAGCATATTTATTTGGATACTAGCAGGTCCCGGCGCCACGCCTCATTTCATTCTCATTTCTCGACATTTCTCATTTCAGAGGATCGGACTTCCAGATGACGTCCGATCGGCTTCCCTTCCCGCCTCCCGTTATTCCTCTGTTTCGAACGATCGACTTCTCTTTTCATTTCCCGTTACTCATCCTTTTCAGGCAATCTCGATTCCCGGTAACGTACACGATCGGCTTCCCTTCCCGCTTCCCGTTGGATGCATGTCAACACTCGCAGGTGAATTTGGCTCAAAGCGTTTGAAAACTATCCGAGTTTACCTGAAGTGAGCTTAGATTTTGTACGGGAGCCCTGCCTGGCTAGCGTTTTAATTTTTTGCGCGATTTCTTTTGTGTGCTCATAGTATGTATGGATGTTGCCATTGTCAGGCATCCTTTTTTGCCATAGTTGACATTTGTATGTCGACATTTCCTGTCGATCACCTAATGTGCTTAACAAAATTTCCTTCGCGTCTTCGAAGTTTCGGGGATTTCCGGCGAGGCATAAAATGTCTTTCGCTCTACCCTCAACTTTATTCAACACCTCCTGCACGTAAAATATATGCTACCACCATATTTTTATTGAACAATCGTGACAGACCGACCCGACGACGATGACGGGAACGATGTGTCCGCGGTGGCCCCTGCCCCGGGCCGGACGTGCCCCTCAGAGAAAAGTGGAACCGCTAACGGGAGCGAGTAAAGAAAATGGCCCGCTCAGCCCATTGGACCGCGGCGGCCCCCTCGGAGTTCCCAGCGTCCTTTCTTGGACAAGCGTCTACGATGCCGGAAAATATTAACCCCACCGCTGGCCACGATTAGGACCGGGGTTTTCACTGAGCGAATCCTGTGACACGAAGAGACACAGCGAAACTGCTCGAATACTCCATTGTTGATCGAATCGGAAAGAATTTAGCCGCCCTTCAGCTTCAGCAGCATTTAGCAGCCCTTCCACACACACCCGGCCCAGCACGAAGGACACTCGGTCCTCCGAGAACCGGAAGTCGATTCGAGACAGGCGTTTTATTTCACACTTGCTAGCCACACCAGCGAACAGTGATTGGCCGACCAGCCCCCACCAGGACATCGGTGGGCCAGGAGCGTTGTTTAGGACACAGCCGCGGACACGTGCGCGCCGTCGCGAAGATCGACGCGAGCAAGAAAAATCGTCAACCGAGAAATGAAAGGGAATTAGAAACGAATAAAGTTTCTTTTCGCTGTACCGGGGGGCCACGAGTTCACCTAATGGCCGCATCCGGGAGTTGGGGAGCTGAGTGAAAGAGACTCCTGACGACGGCGGAGTGCGCGACGCTTCGGCAAGCGATTCCGAATTGCTAATAAAAAGAAATGAGAACTTTGCCAACAAAATTATCAATATTGAATGGCCCCGGCGAGGGGCGGTTGTGCCAGTGGCGGGCAGCGGTGGCCACCCTTCCCCGTTCCTGGGGTCTGAATTATTCATGTACAAATTGGAGTTGGGGGAGGTTCACCGGTTCGCTTTATTTAGTTTCGGGCCCAGGACCGGGCCAATCGATGGATGGGAACAGCTGTCACTCGGCGCGCGGGTTCTCGGACACTGACTCGCAAGTGACACTTGGAAGTGTGAGTGGAACACCCCCTCCCAAAACACGGGTGGAACAACATGTGTGCCTTTTCGCACGACGCCAGTACACCGGCCGGGGAGGACACGTCGCCGTCGGCGTCTTCCGCGGCGACGACGACCACTAAGCGGCAGAGCACAAATGCTGCCATTGGGAAAGCAAAAACAAGTCGCCGAAATCGACTTCCGTTTTTACTGTATTGGCCTTCGTGGAATCACTTTGCCAAATGGTGGTTGTACTTTTGTGTTCCGAAACGCGCGCTCTCTCTCTCTCTCTTCCGAAAGTTCCGATCGAAATTGGTTCCCTGGTTTGCCGTGCCGTAAACTTCGGTCGGTTGACGCTGCTTAACTGGAGCGCCCGGTCTTAAGGGCTTCCGAGGCCCGAAAGCCCTTCGCGTTCGAGAAAATAAGGTTAGTCAAATTTTCCGAAGAAAATTGAAGCTTTGCAAAGGGATGGCACGGAAGTTTATGTCATTCGTTCGCTAGACAGCATTTCGAGCCTATCAGAAACGCGGGCGCCGGGTCGTCGAAAGTTTGAACTGCACTGGTCCCATTTTCAACTTCACCTTCAAGCATTTGCGAACCAATCTGGCCGACGATTTGTTTGCTTTCTTTCAACGATACAGGTTTTTCGCGGAATAAAACTTTCGTGCTGTTCAATCTTGAATGTCCACAAGAGTACAGTTTTCGAAGTAGTTCTAACTGACTTCAAGGCAATATTTAGTGGAATTTAGCATGAGACTGGGCCAATTGAATGCCTGTCTATGGCTTGTAAGTTTTTTTTTTTTTTTTTTTTTGTAAGTAAGTAGGCTTGTAAGTTGAATCGGCTCTAACACACCGATGTTAGGAGTGATCAGTACCTTCATAGTAACTTTTTTATTCTGTTATCCATGTGATAAACAAATCAAGACAAAGTGTCTGATCGTCTGAAAATCTGTTGCGAAAATAGGCTTCTAATCTAGTACTGTATTATCTAATACTATCTAATAATTTTGCGTTCACATTTTGCGGTTCTCGATTTGAATTATCGCGAGCGCATAAAGTCCATCAGATTCAACTAAGCCAAACTGTGGTTCTTCCTCGTACGCTTAAGAGATGTAAAGATTTCGATCGTAAATTGTCCTTCGAAAGAACTATTTTTGGCTGTGGCCATAAGTTTTAACATAAATATTTGATTACATAAATATTTTGAAATATTTTAACACCAACTGAGCAGAGAGGACATTAAATTCTTTGCATCAGTGCATAAGAGACATTGCACAAACATCCTTCATGATGGGTGAGCCAATTCCATTATTTGGCACACAAATTGGATTGAACTCATTTGAATGTAGTTCACTTATTAGCGGGCGTTTGGGGAACCATTTTTTTCTCCAATGCCTGATTCACTAGGGCCCTTCTGATGAAGTTGGTAATTGAGAGAGAGAGAGGAAAAAAACGACGCCGCTGTGCTTGTTCCTCGGTCAACATGGTCCGGTCAACATTATCCACCAACTATCACAAGCACACACGCATCACCCACCGAGCCATCCGGCCATTGGCGGCGCATAAAGCTCCCTCTACCCCGAGGGGGAACGCAGACAGCGCACATTTAGCAAATCAAGTTGTTAGAGCAATTTTCAATCAACCAGCGAAGTTTTCCCTCCGGAGCGCTCGCTGTCGCAGCGGGGCCCGTGGGCCATGCACAAACATTGCGATGGCCTAAGCACCGCGCCGAGGACGAGGTCGCGAACTCCCAAAGGTGTCCAACGGGTGGGGCGAAGTGGCCCATCTGTGTCGAACACTCCCATTTCGTAGGTGGTAATTAAATTTCGTGCCTTATGCTTACGGGCCTCGGCCCGCTCGGGCAATTTGCTGGCTGGCGCTGGATCAATCGGAAAATTGCTCCCGGCAATTAGGCGGATCTCGGCTCTTCGGCGATCACCTTCTCTGCGTGTGTTCTCTGCTCCGCCGCGCAAAGTGTGCTGAGTGGGGCCAAACCGGAGACACCGGAATTCAATTCCATGTTTGATTAATTCATTACTGTATTATCACATTATTTTATTAATACCCTTGCACCATGTAATCAGCTGACCGTTGATTTCGCCACCGCCCCCCCGGCCAGTTTCCAAACCCATCCGCCCCCTCCCAGGGGGCGGAAGATCGAAAAGCAAATTAGCCGACGCTGATTGACGAAACGGTTCGGTGGTCGGCCCGAAGGATGTGCGCACCAAATGGATCACCGGAGTCGCATGAATGTTACATTGCAGCCCCGAGGGCCCGCAGGATGCACTTGACTGATTGCCGACTAAGTGGGTGCCCCGCAAGCGGACGCCATGATTTATTAGATTGACGGACGTTTATCGCAATGGAGTGGCGTGCTGCACTTTTTCATGTGTTTTGGGGCAAAAAATGAACACCACGTCCGCGAGCGGCCATCCTTCGATCACCTTTGCCGTTAAGGTCCTTGAGGAATGTTTAAATTTTTAATAATGATTGCTGTGGGCAGATTTGATTAAACATTTCTCGCCATTAGATTGCTAAGCCCCCGCAGAGATAGAGAGCAAGCGAGAGGGGGAGAGCGAGAGATAAAGCATCATTAGTTAGTTCCGCTGCTCGCCAACCAAAAATCAAAGCCAAATCCATAAATCACCGTAAGATGAGATTAAAAGAGCGAAGAGCTCCAGCTGTGTGAGGCGCCCAAAATCCCGGCACATATTTTCCGTGCCAGCGAGACCGTAAAACGGGACAGCAGGCGAGCACCGGAGCACCGGAAGAGGCAACGGCTCTGTCTATTGCACAGAGATTTGCACCTCCGCACCGGCGGTCACGGTGCTTCCGGTGCGCGGTGGAACAGATTTTTTAAATGTAATTTAATTTTAATTTCATTCCGCGTACGAAAACGTGAGCGAAATCAGCAAACGGGGCCCACCTTTCGCGGTCTTCCGTGAGGCGGAAAGAAAACTAGGATTTCGTAGATGTTCCACACCACGGAAGCAAAACAACACCGGCTTCCCTTTCCGGGCGCGCTCGTCGATTCCGGTACCCGTCGGCCCGCCAACGGCGTTCGAAAACACGTTTAATGGCGGAATAATTGAAGCAAATGAATCACACCGAAGACAAGCCACGGCCACGAAAGCAATGTGCGTGTCGCCCCACCCTTCGCCGCGACGCGCACCCTGCAGAAGCTTCTTCGGACGCCGAGGACATTCTTCGGTTCGGCCACAATTTATTCTCGATCTCGTTCCCAAAATCAATATTGGATTCCGTCCGGTGGGCGGGCCAGGGAACCGGGAACCGGGAACCAATTCACCCAAATCCCCAAGTGCGCACCAACACACGCGCCACGCGCCGGGCCGGAGCTGGAGCAGGAGCAGTTGCAACGGCCGGACTAGATTTGCATACTATAACGAATGCCCCATCATCATGCCAGGCGTGGGACCAGCAAACCCTCCGGACCCTCTCCGGAAACGTGCGCTGAGTGTGTAATGTGGTGCGTTCGGTGGGTGGCCAGAGAGCGGGGCCGAGGGCCCCGTTGGGGATGGTGGCGAAATTTGAGTAAAGTTTCCAAATATCCTTCAGCCCTCGGTAAGGGCCTCGGGCAAGGGCCAAGTTTCTCGACAAGCAACAAACAATCCAATTTCCAACTGCTCGCTCCCCTCCCAGAAGCTCGGTCCGGCCCGGTCAAGCAGCGGGCGGGGCAGCCAGCTTGTGTGGCCAGCTTGCGGGTGTAAGTGAGACCGAAACTTGACCGAACCGGCCTTCGATTGGACACTCTGGAAGCGCGCTGCGAAAAGGGTTGAAAGATAAAACTTTATTCCCAACCAGAGTGTGCCCCAGCCGAGGATCGGCTGACCGGCCGTTCCTTTAGTGCCAGAGGAACAGACAGAAAGAAAGAATAGGAGAGCGAGAGAGAGAGAGAGAGCTCGTCATACTCCGAAAAGGACACGCCGGTTCGCTTTCGCAAAGCCAAGAACTGTAAGGAAACGGAGTGCAACTCTTTTTCATTTACATATGTATGGCGAAATAGTTGTGCCTCATGGCGTGTGTATGTATGTGTGTGCCCCTCGGTGTGTGTGGGTGTGTGTAGGCGTCCTTACTCTTTTTGCCTGCACGTGTGCTGCATGCCAAAAAAGCGACTCCCGGAATGCGCCCGTGTATGCGCCGGCACACGTGGCAATGTTTGCCTCCATTTGCCATCTTCGACAGCGACCGTGCGACAGCGGCCCGGTCATAAGAGCGGGTTGCTTAACCGTCTGCCCACCGTCTACCGTCCACCTTCCAAGGATGCCCCGTTCCGACAGCTTTCAGCGCACCGGCTGCTGTTGACAGCCACACGAAGTTTCCACACGTTGACACTCTGGCCCCCGAGTGTCCTGCGCTGCTGCTGCTGTTGCAAGTTCCTCTCAGGGATCACGCAGGTAAACCAAATAACAGGCCAACCGTTTGGAAGCGGTGTTACATTTTGGAATGATTTGCGCATTTGTAGCGCACATTTTCGTGGGGAAGGCACATGAATAAATGAACGAGTGTCGCTGTTTTCCTTTCGCAGACTGTCTGTCAGTTGCTGGCGGTACTCGTTGACATCTCGGACGTAGTGGGGTTGGTCACATTCCAAGCAGAGTAGTTTTCATTCTAAGATCATTTTAACACAGTGCCCTTGCAAGCAATCATACAGCTGATTCAGTTTCGCGAGCCAAGAATCTCATCAGAGTATCTTTTCGTTCCACGACCAAGTCCCCCGGTGTCTTGAGAACCTTAACCTTAAGTCTGGTGGCTCTGTCCGTTTTGTTATAATAAATAATGATAATAGTAACCTCAAGTCTGGCTTTTCCTCATTAGCCTCTCCGAGTCAACTTGTCAGCTGTCAAGGCTTCAGAATTGACTATTTACCAGTTTGGCGACCATAGCTTCCGCAGAAAACGATATTTTCGTCCAAGATAAGAAAGTGCCTGACTTTTGCAGTAAACCGAATTTCAGCTGCGACCCATCCCAAGGACTTCCCCAGTTTACGTCCCAATTGATTGAAGAAAACCCAAATTTCGAAAGCCCAAATCCAATTAGTTTTTAAAACGTTCCGCAAAAAAAAACGACGGTTAACTGGTCTGCGGAAAATCAGCAACCAATTCGATTGTCTTCGAATATTAGGTTGCACCGTAATTGAATTGAAAACCCGGCTGATAAATAATGCAACGGGGCCATCGCGCAGCGGCCAGGTGGCTTTAGATGATGCCGAGCTTCTCGCCAAGGACGCCGGCCATTAGGACGGGAACTAGTCGCCACTGGGGCTGGGGCGTCTTAACATATTCATGAAAAAGGCGGTGAATAAAAAGCCAATTCAACACCCGATACCGACGGCCGCGCCCGAGAGCCCCGCGGAATGGATTATTTATAGTTATGTGATGTTTTTATAAGGGTAAAATTGAAAAATAATAATTTAAAAATATCTTTATGAATACTTAATCGAGGCTTTCCAAGGGGTGCTCGGCTTTCCGTTTCGCGCCGCACGCGGCCAGTCCACGTCCCGTGCCGAGAGGAATGCCCGGGACGTGACCGAGCCCCGAATGTCGACGGACGGTCGGAGATCGAAAATCACGCAGCTTTTTTCGGGGTTCTCCACTTTCCGTTTGGTGGGATTTTCGCGGAAAACTGCCACGCTCCACGGGTCGGTGCGCCACGGGACACGCACGGCCTCGGAACGAACAGACGTGCCTGAAGGAATGTGGGAAAACCCACGAAGAAAGAGTCCCATTGTGGCCGTTGCTTGCGTTTAACGCGAGCTCCCCGGAGCCCAGCACGGGGACTTAAGACGGGCGTACCAACGGTGGAGCTACCGGCTTTTCCCCGTGACTGCACCGTTTTCCACCCGGGAACCGGGAGGGGAAAATTCATATTGTATTTAAAATAATACCATTCTCGGGGATTCGGATGATGAAATGGAGACGGTGACTCGGCTCGGCTCTCGCTTCTCGCCGAGAAGAAAGTCTGTTTTAGTGGTGCGCGCCGGTCGATGGCTCGCCGAGCGTCTGGAGGTCTTGGTCTGGGGACGGGACGGCTAAGGTCATGATCCGGTCGGGCTTTTCTTTCGCCGCCTCAAGTGCGCCGCCACACTATTCTTTCCGTGAAGGCTTTTCACTTTTCACCCGAGGTCCCGTTCTTTAAGGAGGCCAGGCCAGCCACTTGAAGTTCATTTGGGAAAATGAAGTACACCACGGAGCGACTTTTCCGTCGAGTGCCGCCTTTAAGAGCATCATTGATTTTCCGGGCTTTTCCTTTCGAGTGGCGGGCGGACTCCTGAGCGTTAAGCTCCGACCGTAAAGTGCCAACGACCGCGGAAACCCTTTGGAATGTGGATTTCGCGCCGGAGTTTAGCGGCACAGTTTGATCACGTACCTCACTCACGCTGGCGACTGTTTCCTCCCGGAGGGGACTGTTTCACCACTTTTCTCACATTCCGCCCGACCGGCTCTCGATGGTCAACCAACCGGTGCGGTTTGCGACCCGGATTTCACTCCGGACATTTGACAAACACACAAAAATGATCCGAAAATAAGCCCTCCGTCCAAAAGCCGCCCGTGTGGCATAATATTGCGACGTATTTTTACTTACAATTACACCACCGTGGACCGGCCGTGGTTTGCCGTGTATCAATTTTCCGCTTGTTAATTTGATGAAACGATTGAGTTCACATTTTTTCGTTCGCCTGCCGCGAATCTGTCCCCGAGCGCACTGGAACGGGGAACGATCGAACTCGGGGCCGACAGTGTCGTAAAAATATTAATAAATAACCTCATTCAGTCGTGTGTACGGGGTGTACGCCAGGGACTTCAAAACAGAGGCGGTATTAAATGTGGTAAAGAGTTTCAATCACGGTCGCACCCACACACGCCGGTTCGATCGTATTAAAGCCAATCAACATCTGCCGGGGCGCCGGGCGATACGAATCGCTGTGCCGGCGAAAATAATAATTCGATCGCTCTGTTTCGTAAATTACCCTTCCGACGAACGGCCGGCGTAAACGGAGTGCTGCGGATTGCAGAACGGTGGGTCCCAAAAAAAAAAATCGGAGCGAATCAAACGGGGAAAAAATCCGCTCCCCAAACAAGCAACAGGAATATTTTATGCGCCCCGGGGTTCCCGGGCAGCATCGGAACCACCACCAGCGCCACCAAAGCGAACAACGCTTCCGTTAAAACGATATAAAAATCGAAATTTTCATCAATAAATTATCGCGAAATGAATGAGTAATGCTGGTGCGGGCGCTGCTGGTTCGAAGGGAGCCAGGCCGATTCGGTCTGCCGGTTTCGGAAGTTGCTCCCTTTTTCTCGCGGCACCACCCTGGGTGGCGGGAAAGGTTGAAAGGTCGAACTCGGGGCTCGGGTTGGTGAGCAGAACATCATCAGAACTCGCTTGAACCGACCACCGGACACTTTCCGGAGGGCAGCACGCGGACCGCACACTATCGACGCTTTTGCGGTCACGGCTGAAATGCGCGTACCAGGGCCGCGGACGGTGCTGAGGGTGCGCGGCACCAGCACGCAGCGGGACGCAAAATAAATATGGTGGGGCACATAAAATATTTAAATTAACATATTTTCCAATCATAACAAAATTGAAATTGTATGAAAATTCATACGCGCTGAATACTAATAATAAATAACAAAATATCTCATTCCGCACGCACGGAACGCTCGGCATAGCTTTCAGGCGGGTGGTGTTCGGCGCACTGCATACGCAGCAGGCGCAAACTGCGTTGGGGGCCTCAGTTTCGTGGCGGGGTGGGGACGTGCACAATAACGTACCCGCTATTGCATCGCTCAATCACATCGCGCACGCACATCCTGCGTTCGCGTGGGTCCGTGGGCCGGTGGAATCCGGCCGCAGCACAGGCGCGTCTCATATGGCGCGTCAAGTGACGGGGCATAGTTTCGCTTAGTGCATCAACGCCATCACCATCATCATCATCAGCCGACCGGACCCCGGCTTTGGCTTTTGGCGGAAACTGAATTTAAATTTCCAAATTTCCAGCCCGACGCCGAATGGACGACCAACTCACGCGGTGCGGTTGAGCCACGGCCCGGTTGTGCCAAAT
Organism: Anopheles bellator; assembly: GCF_943735745.2. Lineage (NCBI taxonomy): Eukaryota > Metazoa > Arthropoda > Insecta > Diptera > Culicidae > Anopheles > Anopheles bellator. The sequence goes on along the minus strand of NC_071285.1, from coordinate 51,013,795 downwards.
AAATTATGCACCAAAATCGGCGGTGGTCGAACGATGCGTTCGGCATGCGGCAATTGCAGTCGGCGACAAATATGCGTTGGCCCACGATGGCACAGCAGTAACAGTACACCGCCACCGCGCACCTTTTCCGTCGCAAATTCGGCAACCGAAGTCGGTCGCCCGCGTTGGTCATTGTGGCCCACCATGAACGCACAAAGGCACGCGGGGCAAACCATCCAGCTGCCATGGCACCATCCGGCATCGGGAGCTCGCTAGTAGTGGGTTCATATTGCGCGACGTTCACGTTGCACGCTTTCGGGTGGCCTTTCTTTGCGGTGTTCGGTGCACTGCATACCTTCAGGCGCAGCCACAGCAACGGGGATCGGGTTTTGATTTTTGCTCCTTGCGTGCGCGGGAAATTCGAGTGCCACGGCACGGGATCAGCACCGAACGGTGTGACGGAAGCCCACGGTCGAACGTTGTCCGTGCCGGTGACCGATGCACGGAACGGTCCTTTAAAAGGCTCTGTGTGCTGAGCGATTGCGACGCAGTGTTCGCGGTGGAACTTATTGAAACTTTCCGATGAGTTCAACGGAAGCTTTTGAAATAACATCGGAAATACTTTAAATGCACACTCCTCAACGGCACTCTGACTGACAGCACGCATGCCGGAGGGGACATTTTTAATCAACTCACAATTAACTCGTCCGTCCCCGGAAAGGTAAATCCTTCGTCAAAACCCGGAATCGGGGAGACACTTTTCGGTTGACCAAACAGCACGTGCCCTGCCGTCGCCGCCTGCGGCACCAGCTGTGAGTGTCGCGCGCTTAGCATAATTCCAACCCGACCCAAGCCCACCCGGGGCATTTAGCGGAGCACGGGTGTCTCGGGCTCTCGTTAATATTCGCGCCCGCCGGAGCGTGACGCGAAATTTTCACGGCTCGCGGCTCAAGTTCGCGCCTGAGTTACATATTTAAATTTCAAATTTGAATTTGGCATCAAATTATTTGGCGGTGTGCGGCACACGTCATGGCCGGCCAGCCGGCGGCCAACGTCGTCACCTTTGTGGGTCTCGCCCAAAGTGGACCGAAACGTGCGAAGGTTATGTTTTCGGGAGCACCGACCATGCGCGTGTGGCATCCCTGCCAAGATGTGACACGCACACGCGAGTGCGGACAATTACAGTGGCATCGGCAAATTGGCATGATTAGGAAGAAATCAGTTCATCATTAGACGCCAGCAGGCATGCCGCGCGGGGCATGCCCGACTCCTGACTGATTCCTGGACCAGCTCTGTCAATCAACGAAGCGCTAAGCGGGCACTCCACCGAAGAAGGAAAAAGAAAACACAACCATTATCGTTAGATACATCATCGCCGGCTACGTGCTGAGTGGTGAAGGCCCCGATGTGACGTTTATCATAAGACATTGTGGGCCGGAGATCCGCCCTCTCGCAGCACCACCAGTTCCACCTGCGATGACGGGACATTTTTCGCCCGAGACGCTAGTCAATCTTCTTAGGCAGACGATAGGTTATCATAACCGTCTCGCCTCGCCCAGCCCGAGTCCCCATGGAAGTAAGCTTCCGGGACGCGCGTGTGTGTCCTGCGCCCCCCAAAAAAGGGAAGTCTCCAAACATTGTATTACTTTACTTTCTGCTACTACATTCTTCGGTTTTTCCTGCCGTCCTGTTCTTTGTGCTGTCTTCCGGTTGGCTGCACGTCGCTCGCTGGCGGCTCTCGGCAGCACATCGACAACATCGTTCCGACTTCCGCCGGCCCGGGCGGATAACGATGACGACGACGTACAGGACGACGACTCACTCGCAGGCACATACACACGGTGCGCGTGGCCATGCACTCGACATTAAATTAATTTAGCGAATTTCACGATGCCATAAGAAGAAAGCATACTTCACATGCACGGCACGGCACGGCAGCCATGGCGGAGGCTCCGGCGGAAGCTCGTGATTCTCGCCACCCCACCGGACGCCCGTCAGCATATTTTAGAACAAGTCTTAGCACTTTTGTTCCTAATACCCACTTACCGGCGGGCACGGGCTCGGGCTTGATATTGTTCTTGGCGCGTTCGCAGCTGCTACACCACCACCACCTACCCGACTGGTGTGCTGCAGCCACGACGTCCTGGCCGCGCAGCCTTCTGCCGGTACATTTAACCCTCCGCCGCCATCGTTCGAGTGCGCGCGCCCCGTGACGGGTGCGCGCGATGGATGGCAAGCGGAAATTTCGCCAATGTGTTCATCATGATGAGTAATTTGGGCATAAATTTACTATTATTTATTTCTAATAAAAACAACAACATCCCCTGCCGCCACCCGCGAAAAGGGCTATAAAAAGGCACGGCCTCGGTACGGCTCCACTCCGGCCATTGTGCGGTGCGCCCATAAAGCGCACGTCAAGCGCCAGCCCACAGCGCCTTCGTCCTCGAGCCGGCCCGGGGTGATGCTAAATTACAGTCAGTGCCGCAAAAGACGACGACGGCGACAACAACAGCGGCAACGTGTGTGCGAACGAAGGGCCACACATAAAATACGACACTCCGTGCCTCCGGTGAAGCCCTCCGGTTACTCCCTTCCCAGTGGTGGTGACCGGGGGAACGGAGGCCACCCGCGGGGCGAACGATCGAGAGAGAGAGAGAGAGAGGGCCTGTGCATAAGCAAATAAAATTAGACATAAATTCTGGGCAAATATTAGCCGAGCATAATATGTATTCAGCGAAATGAGCTCGTCGCCAGTCGCCGTCGGACGGTTTTGGTTTTAAATTTTCCACACCAAAGGTGAACGGGCTGGCGAGGTCTGAGGGGGCCGTTGGGTGGCAAAAGTCGGCCAGATGGCTGTGAATCACGGAATCGTCCTGAAAGGGCAAGAAAAATGGACCCCAGCCGAGGGCCACGGCTGGTCGTGCCGTTGGTCGTGGTCTTGGGCAAGCTTAAGGTGTGCTTTTTAAGGGTTCATCGAATGGTGTTCTTCGAGTTAAGTGGAATCGGGCTTTGGGATTGTGAAAGGTGCTCCCGGACTTGCAGTTGGCGCTAATTGACAAGAAAGTATTAATCGAGGAAATACTCTCAACGAAAATTCAACGAAAACAACCAACATCCTAATTGAATATCTTTGATAAGTAAATTAAGGAAATGAAAGAAAGCGAACAAAAATCGGTCCAAATTTAAACGCACTCAAATCGACATGAAATTCAAATTAAAAAATATAATAACCGAAGGACTCAAATAATTGAACAATTAAAAATGATGAATTGTTTCGAAGTAACCATTCTTTAAAAAACTGAATCTATTTAACAAAATAAAGAGCCTTTAGAAAAATGCTTTAGCAACACATCATTTGCTTCGAATTGTTGAGTATTGTGTTTGATAAACTTGACACCAGAATGGTGACACCGATCACTCACGTCCCACAGGGAGGCGGATGTAGGATAGTGGAGCATAGGCTGGCCACCTCGGACCTACCGCCGAGGCCAGGGCGTTTCGTTAATGATTTTATGCCACACACATTTTAAAACCGGGAAATCTGACTCCCGGACTTATCGCCACCATTACACGTTCCGCCCGCTCCGCCAGCTGCCTGATATCAGGATGATGGTTTTAAATAAACCGCCAGCCTTAAATCCCCTCCACCTCACGGGTGGTGGGTAGGTGGTGCCCGATAGTGGCCGGGCTACGCATGTAAAACCAGCTGACAGCCGAACAACGAAATGCTTTCGCCGCTGCCGCTTCACAGTCACTCTACGCACACAGCCACATCCCGCACGGGCTTTATCTTGCCTCGACGATCGTCCTCCGACGCGTGCGAAGGCGGTCTTCCGGTTCCCGGGAAGGGGACGGTTCACACCATCGTCCCGTTCTCATATCACTGATTAGCGTGATCTCGGATCCCGGCCGCACACGGACGAAGCCGAAGAATAGAAATCCTGCCGTTCCGTTCCGTGGCACACACCCACACGCACCGGTGCCGATGCAGACACGGTCCCGCATACACACTAATTGTTTCTTCACAACATTCTGCGTGGCGTGGCTCGACGTTCCACGCGTGGCGCAACATACATTAAGATTAATTTTCCCGTCCCTTTCCTCAGCCAGCACTTCCGTGGCTAGTGCGGGGGGTGCAGGGTGGCTGAGGGGCGGCTAGGGACATGAAGACGCCCGGCACGCTGGCTCATTTTAATTTACTCTCCCTCACCCGCCTGGCACGCCTCAGACCGCCGGTGATTAGGAAGCAAGAGGCGCAAGTCACAGCGTAGGAGCGGCGGCAGCAGGACGACAAAAAAAAAATGGCGACAACAGCAGTCTCCGGAACTCCGGAGGAACTCCCCACACGCCTCTCTTTGGCTCGGCCCACCGTCACGGCGGGCGCGCCGTGACTTCAACCGGGGCACTAATTGAATTTTCCTCAACAAAAATCATACCTCATTGTTTATTGTGTCTTCGCCGTACCGGGGCGGGCCCATCTTCACGCCGATCCCCGTCCCCTTTTGGGCCGCCAGGGCCAGTTTAAAGAAGCCCGCTCGCTGCGTGCCACGGTTGTGTATCCTCGGATGTCCTTTTTCGGGGCGCAAGGGCCGACGGCAGGGAGCCATTACTCCATTCTAATTTTCTCCACTTTCTGGCGACCGGAGGTGAGCGCTTTGACGAGGCTCCATCGATTAAAATGTCGTTCCTGCTCGGCGTCGACTCGGTGACTTCGGTGCTCCGAAGACGGGCTCAAGGACGCGTGCGGCTCAGTTAATAGCGCCACCATGTGTGTGTGTTTGTGTGCGTGAAAAGATGGATGGCTTTTGTTACTTTGGCCAAAACAATGGGAACCCCCCCTGAACCCGGTTGGATGGGCTGACGGGTAATGGAAATGAGTTTTCCGAGCCTCCCCGGGGCGCAAATCCTTTTCAATGCCAATCCGGCGGCGGCGGGTGAAAGTGTGTGGCGTTGGCGGCAGGGTAGTGTCCTTGATCCGTGTCCACGTGGCAGTAAAAACTTGGGGGGGGACCGGCAAAAGCCGCTTTTTAAAGGATCATTTTCCAGTTTGCAAAGCGGCCCACTATTGAGGTGAAGGATGTTTTATTTTCTTTCTGGGCCCATCTCAATCCGGACCCAGAACACCAGCACCCGGGACAGCGGTGTTAAGGTCTTGCACGAACGGGGTGTGAAGCTCCAATCCTGGGACCAATCCTCGAGCAACATGCGGTGGCCTCCTCCTCGGAACCCTGCCGGCGTGTTGAGATAAGACCTGCCGGAGCCTGTGACGGTGTCATAAAATGAGATTTTATGGCGTGTTCTTTGTCACTTCACTCTCTCTCACTCACTCTCTCTCACTTTCTCTCTCGCTTTCTCGCCGCACATTAAACGATGCATATAGCCGCCGGAACCGGAACCGGTACCACGGACAACGTGTGTTCATCGTGACCGGATCGTAAACCCCGTTCCGTTTAAACACCTCCACCTTCGGTGACCGGATGCCGGTACGGTTCTGTGGCGTATCCTGACAAGGATAACGAACCTCGGAACAACGAGGCCCGGTGCGGGCTCCACCTGCCCAGCTTCAGCAGCCTGTTTCTCATTATGCTGTTTAAATTCTGATTTTAATATTGTTTGTAATTAGAAAATGGGCCCCGAGTCGTTCGACAACGGCATCAAGGATTCTCCGGCGGGCGGTTGATGTGCCCAGTTTTTGCGTAAGAAACAGAAACAGAACAAGCCGGAGCTACCGGAACAATGAGCCAACAACATTAAACTCCATTGAAAAGGGACGATCCTTATACGGTGATATTGGAAAGTGAGCCTAATCGACCTAAACAGCCGCTTAGTAGTTCATTTAGTCAAGTCAGTCAAGTCGAGTTCGAAATCGAAATTAATTGATCCCTGGCACGAGCATTAAAAACGAGAGTTGTTTTAACCTAAAGCCCGTCGCTTAACGTTTGCGCGTAGCATAAATGGTCAAATGGGCAGCTTTAAGTAGATGAGCTGTGCGGATGGTAAGCGAATGCCAGCGGATGAAGCGGAACGAGATGCTGCTGAAGCAGAAGCGGAGCAAGGACAGTATGAAGCACAAAGTGATACCCCCGGAGGAGCAATTCATCAGCATAAATACTCACGCAATCCATTACGTGGACCCTGTGGTGCTTGGGAACTTACCTGTGGAGTGAAAACAGGAAGAATAGAGTTAGGATTCGATTCGATAGTTGGTGTGGGGATAAAAAAGCGCAACATTCAACGACGACCCCACGAGTGTCCGTTCCGTTGGTGGCGCAATGAAAACTCGCACTTTAATCTGCCATCCACAGTTCAGTTCCTGTTTGTTTGTGTAGCTGCTGTATGCTCTCCGTCGCCTTGAAGAAGAACTTCCAACGGACGCACCACCATTAGATGGATGTAACTTAACATTGGCCCATTAAATTGCTTCGAATTTCTGTTCCTGTGGCATTGTGCGAGTTGGTGACTCCGGTTGGTGACAAAGTCCCTCGCGGGATCATCATCGGCGCGGACCAGCACGATGTCGATGTCACCGATGGTGAAGGGACGAAAAGGTTTCGTTATTCAATTAGTGGCCCGGAGGATTTCGTTTTAATTTATATACCGAAGCCCCACCGGTGGGCCTCCGAGGCGCGGCCACGTTGACGGTGGATTGCACACGCTTTCTCTCTGTCTCTTCATCTAGCTTCTTTCGCGTAGCTTTTAGAACGCACCGTACTTTCGACCAAGAGCACTGCTTGGGTCCCAAGAAAAAGTTTCCTCTTTTTTCCCGGCTTCCGATCCTCAAAATATGATAACGATCTCCCGGAGGAGATAGAGCGGGGTGTTTGTGTGCGGCCACTCCAAAGAGGGAGACAATTCTTCACTCCCTAGAGAGGGTCGCAAGCATCACGACCGGACTCGTGCCGGGAGCTCGAGATCGCCGGCTGCTACCAACCAACACTTACTCTTGCTTCGCTGGGTTGCCTGTTTTATCTTCTACAACGCGAGCATTCTTTCTTTTTTACTAACTTCCTTTCTGGTGGTACCTTTTTTTTTGGTACCGTCTTGATAAATTAGAAGACATTGCAGAAACCAACCAACCAGCTTTGTCCGTGCGGTTTGCGATGGATTATTCTATGGTTATTCGTTGCCATTCACTGAGCACTGAGAAGCAGCAAAAAGTTACTCAAGCAAGGCAGCACAGTGGGCGCCGATGACGTGTTATCGGGAGGAATCCACAAGTGCGCCATGGCTCTTTCTTTCGGGGGTCGTTTTTTCTTTCATTCGACCGCTTCAGTCGTGAAGGTAACAACGTTTTTCCTACGTTCTTTTTTAACTTTAATCTCAAAAAGAAACTTAATCTTTATCCTATTTTCGCTTAATTTTCATTTACGAACAACCTTAGTCGATCACTCAGCATCCCTCAATCCCTTGGTGAGTCCTGCTTCCGAAGAAGCTGCTTCTTTCTGACGCCAGACGATCAACCCGAGGCCCTTGGCCGGTGAGAGTTGGAAAGTTGAGCATATTTAAATATGCTCGACAATGCCCCTTGAACCGCTATGCTGCTGATGTTCGAGGGCGCGCCCCGCCTGTCCGCCTTTCCCGTCGAAGGGCCCCCACCATCGCGTGGAGCTCCAGGCGCACAAAAGGAGCTCTCGGCGGCTCCGCGAGGAGGGAAAAGTGCAATAATTAAGATAATCGTTTTATGATGCGCAGCATGAAAGATGGCGGGAGAAAATTGATAAAAGCACTCCGATAAAACCGATTGCCACACCGAGTACCGGGGCGGCGAATGCCAATTTAATTGCCTTCTGATAAAACTCTTTTGTAACTCTTTTTTTTTTTGCTTGCTATACCCGCCCACGGGTCGCTAAAAGCTGATGATTGCCGATGACTGCGCTCTGTTCCGTCGTAAATCGAACGTCAATTACTGGCCGGGAATGTTTCAAATTGGAGCCCGTCACAATGGCCGCCCGGGCGGACTGATAACTCGCATAACTTATGCTTCGATTTCTCTGTGTGTGTGTGTTTGGGAAAACGAGTCCTGAGACTGATAAAAAACCCGGTTTCAACTTTTGGAGTGCCCGAAAGCTTGCCGCTGTGCAGTGTGCTCCGTTTGCTGCTCTCGAATTTTATTGTCTTAGACACGCCCTCTCTGGGGCCGTCTCGGAATTTATGCTCAAACATGCCACAAACTGCATCGTTCACTGCCGGCTCTGCCGGGGCTATGCTCGTGTCGCAACGAACACACAGCCTCGCGGCTTCTCGGGAAGAGAAAACAAATTTTCTCGGCCCCAAAAAGGAACGAAACTAAACGATAACACGGGTTGGCCCGGGGTGGCCGCTGGTGGAACACGACGGAACTGCCAAAAAATGTGTCCATAAAACTGGCGGCCCGGCCCAAAAAGTTACCTCCTTATTTGTGTTCTCGGCCCGCTCTCTGTTACTGTCTCTCTTTCGTTCGCTCGCTCTCTCTCACTCTCTCTCACAGGCAGTCGAAGCAACAAACTTTTTGGGGCTCATATTTTTTGCTCCCTGGCACGCGGTCAGCCAGCATAACTCCATTGGCTTTCGGGGAGTTGCCAATGAAGAAACAGACGTTCCGCGTCTTCTTCTTCCCCATCGCTTTGCCACGGTGAGAGGTTTATAGCGAGCCCTGCGATCCAATACGCGAACTTCCAATCGTCGGAACATCCGGTTGCCGGTCGTGCGGGAAACCCACCGCACCGTGTTCACCTGGGCCGACTTTCTTAAGTCTCGCCGGGCATAAAAACACGCACCACCCGGTCGACACAATCGGCCCGAAGTGGGGCCAAAACTCTATTCATTAAACACCGCGCGCTGCCTGCCAACTCACGGTGTGTGTCCTTTCGCTCGGCGAAAAAGCAAAACTCCAAGACGCTACATTTGCGCGAAACAACTGAGCCAAAAGCTGTCTCATTATGCAAATTTCTTCCACCAAACCACGCCAAGGACGTCCGTCTTTGGCAGGTCGGCCGGGGGGGTCCGATGACGACGAGAGAAAAGTTTTATTGTGTGCGATTTTCGGCGGCAGCGGCCGGATGGCGAAGTGAAGGGCACAGAGCACGGCTTAACTTTTCCTTCTCGGAACTGTCTTCTGGCGTAGACACGGAGACGGAGATTTGAGAGAGTGAATACGGAGCAAGGAGTAACAAACGCTGCAGCCCTTGACGAGACAGGGAGCGTACCTGCGCGAGTGTGCAGCTTCGGCAACACAGTCCACCGGGTTCCGTGTGCACTGGGTCATGTAAACAGGTTGAGTTAGACGGAAAAACTCGCTTCCCTTTCCTCGCCCATTTCGGCTCATTTGTTTAGTCAGTCGGGGTTGTGGTTGAGCAACGCCAGAAATCGAATGTTTTATTACGTGCCGATGACGGTTCCGGCATCAGTTGCTTCATCGTCGGCCGCATTCATTCGATCCGACGTCAGCCAAAAAACGGTAAAAACTTTTCCGGTCACAAAACACCGGGCTATCTCGGCGCCGGTTCTCCTCCGGTGGGAATTATGATGACACAGCGGAAAAGCGGAAACAAGAATCACTCCCCACAAAGTCAGCCCGAAAGTTTGGGGGCCCGAGCAATGGGCAACTCTTTCACGGGCGTGGGCCAAACATCTTGGTACGTAATCATTAGACAGCGCTTGCGCTGCGTGCGGTGGCGTCTGGGAAAGAATGATGATTTCATTTCTTGATCCAAAATGAGGATAAATAGAGTGCTGATAACACCGGAAAATATGGAACAATTAATAACCGCAAGCAAAGCAACGTGCTGTGGTTCCCTGTCACGGTGGCAGAACGTTCTGATTTACTACCGAATGGAATCGAAAAAAGGATTGTAGTTCTGCAACTGTAGAACTGGCGACGTTTTCTGATACACGTTTTGAACATAAGTAGAACACAGTTGAATTTTCAATGTAAAAGGTATCATTTTCCGAATTTAGTACAACGAGCACGCGTTTTCGAACAATTTTTCCAATGCTCCATTAATGCCTATTAGTTTGCATACCTTTAGGCGCACTCGACCCATTTTTAAATGAACCGTTTGTGAAATTCGCCTTGTCGTTAATTTTAATAACATTGCAACAACCGTAACCAGAACTGCTCTCATAATCAAACCACTTACGGAGCACAGCCGAGTGGTGGTTCATCTTTCAATTATCGAAATTCCGTCATGATTTTGGGTTTATGTAAATTGATAGCTTCCTTCAGCGTCACATCCAACCCTGCACAAAATAATGTGCACTCCATTGTGCGCTGGAATTTCGTTGATTCAAGTTTGTTTTGTCATCCTCAACAATGGAACACAAGCCGCGTGGCCCATCCTTTCAATTGTGGCAATCTTATCAATGGCAAAAAAGGACCTCCCCGCCGCTGAGAGCCTTCTTCGTGTGCCCGAGTGCCACTTTTGAATGTTGTTGCACAACACAATCCACTTGTGGCCGGCCGAGCCGAGCGCCTCGGACTGGCAAGAACTCGTGGTGCTCCATCACCACCACCACCACCACCACCGTCCAGCGCCCAGTAAGCTGACATCTTCAAAACAATTTCATCATCGTTGGACACCACTAACGGCAGGAGTTGCCAGAGACCAGCACCGTAATAGACCACCGGGTCCAATTACCGTTGCCCGGCTTCGGCCGGTGTTCGGCTTGGTGTGTCTAATAGGATGTAAAGGGTCAAAGGATGAACCGAACACACAATCACCGAACAGAGCACAGCAGTCGCCTTCCAAATGCTCCGAATCGGACCATCGACGGTGCACGGTTTGTGGTTGGCATGGGAAAACAATTTGCCTAACATCTCCACAAAACCCACCGATGAGCCGGTCAACTGCTGGCTACCGGCCCTTCTGCTACCAGCCCAGTTCCAGTTCCAGAGGATGCCTACAAGCCCCTGCAAGGGTTTGGTTCATTTCGAATCTGCCCACAATCCGCGCCCTCCAGTGCAGGCACTTCACTCGGGCCGGTCAGGCAGGTGGCCCGAGGAGAGGCCCGTAAGTTTACCGTAACTCCTTCGTTGTCCACCTCACTCTGCGGCCCCTGGTCCACCCAAGGACAGGGCATGCCGTATGTTGCCCGACGGAACATATTTCCAATAACGCCCGGACTAACGGTGTTTCTTTGCCTGTTTCTTTTTTTTACACTCGACTTCGTTCCAGGCCGCTCCGTAATCTACCGGAATCGTCCTTCGGAACCGGCACGCCTAACCTCCCCAACTGTATGCCCAACTGTCGCAGGTACGGCCAATTTGGTCGAACAAAATTGTTCGATTCCGTTTTGGGGCCATGCAAACACTCTCGCCTCTCAGACAGGTTTCTGGGAAAAATGTTTCATTTTGGCCAATTTTTTTTCTGCTGCTTTCGGATGTTTCTTATTATGTTTCTTGTTTTTTTTTCTTCCGGCGAACAGGGGAAAAGAAAAGGGAAACGAAGGAAAGAAACGAATTGGGATGGGGGATCACTTGAAGTGGTTGCGATGTATGCGCGGCCGCAGGAAACAAAAGCGCCCACATGATCGTCGTCCCATCGAACGACGGGAATGCCAATAGAGGAGCGTCTTAGCGATTCAATATTTCTCGGAAGTCTCGGCCCCGGGCCCCTCACGGTGAGGACACTCTCGAGGGCAGTCGGTTCGGCCGGGCCGGGCCGGGCACCGAAATCCCTGCTGCTTTTCGCCGCAACTGGCATAAAAATGATGAAAGACAAACCCGGGATGGAGGGGTGCTGGGTGGTGTTTATGCTTTTGTTCCTCCAGTGCACGGCAACCTTCGAAGTGTGTCCTCGTCGAGGACGGCGATCTTGGCGCTGCCATTGAAATCGCACACTTCAGTTCCACTTCACTGTCAGGCGAGCGACACAATGGGCTCAGCTGAGAGACGCTGACGTTCCGGACCGGGTCGGGAACTCGCTTCGCTGCTTGCAGAAGCAGAAGGTGAAGAAGAAGAAGAGAAAACCCCGAACCCCGACGTTGGTTGGTGGGCTGCAACATCGAGCCACGGGCCGCCACATGGCAACGGTCGGCGAGCATCGGTGTTCGGTGGGAAACAAGGTCAATCAATTTGTTTGCTTAAGTGCACTTCGATCGAGTTTATCATAAATTTTAGATCGATCGATACCGCCACGGCACTGTTGTTGCTACCCAATGGGTTGTTACATCACCGGGGCCCCGAAGGTTTGGCCATCCCGTGCGTGGGCGTCGATCAGCACCCGCTGGGAACGACCGTTCTGGGTTTGCTCCAAAGACGCCGCGCCAAGTAATGGCTGTCTAGGAGGCCCTCGAAATGGAGCTAAGGAGCGCCGGCGAAACAGACCACGGCCCGGCGGGATGTTATTTGTTTCTTGAGCCTTATTACGGACGGACTGCTGCTTTTTCCACGAGTTTCGGGGATGGCGAAACGTGACGGGGAATAATCAGCGGTATCGGCTGGAACTCCGGGAGATATGTGGGCACCGGAGGAACGGTCACTAATAGTGGCTCGGTGGTGGCGTAACATGAGTCGGTAACAGCTGTCTACGGTCGGTCAACAGTCGAACGAGGGTTTGAAGGAAAGTGTTGCGGTTTTCGGTCCGAACGGTTAACCGTGGCCATTTGGCAGACTCGCACACACTGGGCAGGATCATCCGTAACGGGTCTCAATGGTTTGCTGGATGGAATTCGATTTAACTATAAATTCGTGCCCACTAATTCAAATTGACTCCTGTTGAATTGGATTGAAGCGTTAGAGATAGTAGCCAAAACTACATCGAAGCGATGACAGTTTGGTTGGGTTAAGAAGCAGCTCATAGTAGACCACACCGTACAGATCCCACCAAACTTGCTAGTACTTCAGCGATCGAATCTCGAAAAAGTTAGCCCATCTTGAGCTTCCAAATGGGCTCCGGAGGACACGCTGTAGAACAAACACCGTGCAGTTCGCACACGAATAGTGGAAGTTCCGGCACTGTCATTTGCTTCGGACCGCAAGGAGCATAAGACACAACACAAGACCTCCCCATCATTATCGTACCGCTTCATTACGTTCGTGTAATGAAGAGTTGAGAAATAGAATTTAGAACGATTGAAAATTAGCTTTCTACGCCAGTCGCCGCCGAGGGCTGATAGGAAGGCGGTTCTATTGATTGCATATCCTCAGGCACATCATAAATTAGTCAAACCGAACCCATCGCTTCTTCTTCTTCGCACCGTCGTCTTCACCCGCCCGAAGGGGACTCGTTTTGGAGCTCTTTGTCCGCCGATGGGGTCGGTTTCACAATGGCCACGGTACACAATGGTGTGCACGCACACGTGTGCGTTTGAACGCACAACTCATTGTCAATGGTGGACACGGTCCACCAACCGCTGTATGCTGTAAAAGCGGACCACCCGCCCGGCCAACCCTTTTCGGTGGGAGATCCTTTTTTCCTCGTGGCAACCGAGTCGCCGTCGGCAATATTGATTCCCGGGCCCCCGGCCCGGGCTTCGCAAACGATCTGATCAATTATGCAAAAGGATTGTTAGTTAGTGCCACCTGCCTGTACCGCAACGAGGGGCGGAGGGGTGCGGTGATAGTGGCAACCAGACCTGACCCCGGTCCCCGAAGGTCCTGGTTGCGGCCGGTGGCAACACTGGCAGCGTTTCGATATAATTTAAGGACACGGGTTTTCTTTGAAAGTTGATACGTAATTTGATGCCTGACGGGAACCCCGGGACCCCTGTCGATTCTTTCATCTTTGCGTGCCGGTTCGCCGGAGCACCATGGAACGTGTGGGTCTTAAAGGTCCCAATCAGAAATTCGCTTCCCGCTCGCGGAGTGCTTGAAAATGCAAATTAAAGCCCGCTGCAGTTGCCAACAAAGTAAACTGAACGTTCCGGCAAATCTTCAGCTCCACTTCTGGCGAACACTAATTTTATTTATCCACCACCTGAAAGGCGGTTCGTTTAGTTGGCCACTTCCGTACGGCTTCATCGTGCATCGGGAAGCGCTCTCAGCCGCCACTCCACGAAGGCCGCATTTGCGCAAGTCCGGTTCCGGTCCGTCGGAAAACCTGTTTCCGCCCGCCGTCGGTCAGGTGAGAGTCGGTCGGTTCGTCCGTTCTAAACTTCACGCCCGCCCGCCCATAAACTGTACCTTTACCCGGGCCCCATCCAGAGGTCATTGGACCGTCGATGGTACGCCGGAGGTATTAATATTTGACGGGACCACCACTGACGGAGTGCTTGGCTATCGCACGTCGCGAATATGCCGTTGGCCGGCCAGCCAGGCGTTGCGTTGCGCTTGTTCGCATGAATTATGCATCAATCAAACATTCGGCGGTGCCGTGTTTTTAGTTTTACGCCCCGAAATTCCTGGGTCCTCACTAACGAAAACTAACTCCGCCTCGGAGCGACCGAATTTTGGACGCACGCTCTGACTCCGACGAATGTGGTCCGCTCGAGGGAAAGTGGCTTTTGTTGAAAACTACTTCAGCAAACAGTGGCCCGGTCTGGGTAAAGTTGCTCCGGAGCGAAGACAAAAAAAAACCACACGGAGCTCGGCAAATACGTGAAGGTTTGGCAAATACGTAGTGAAGGACATTTTCGTGTCGCTTTCGAAATTTCCTTCACTCAAATAGTTTAGTTTACTAAATGGGGGAGCAATTGCCCGATTGCACGGGCTACAAATCGTGCCGAACAGCAGATTGGTGACACACCGTAACCGGAAGGACTCCCGTCGAGAGAGAGAGAGAGAGAGAGAGAGAGAGGGCCGAAATTAATCTATGCGCCATTTGGACGTGTAAAACAGCCGTTGGCTGGTTGCCATAAAGGGCAACACACCAAGAAAGGGCACCTGCAGGGCAATGCGCCCTGACGATCGAATGCAACGGGATTCGGTTGACTGTAACACTTTCGGCATCGCAGGAAAGCATAAAATTGGCTCCAGCCCTGTAACTGCCCAAGCATCGAGCCACGTCATCCGTATTGACGTGCTGGGTGTGAACCGAAATGAGATTGCAGGTAGCACGACCGAGGACCGAATGCCGAGCCAGCAGAACGTGCCCACCGGGTACCCGCATGTGTCTCGGTGCCCGCTGGACGGCAAGATTGTTGCCCGCTACTCATTTTATACTGTTTACTGTTTCTCGCCAAAAGACAACCGGGGTGCGCCCCGTGCTTTGTTTGACCATTTTCAACACCTAATGAAGTCCACGTAGGTAACGACAGGTCGCTTTGAGAAATGACACGAACTAGACCTTCGTCCTTCTGTGGGCCCCGAAACACCGACCAGTCGTTAGACGGAATTGATGCATGGTTGAAACTAAAAATCGTACCAATTCGTCAGCCCGAAGCCGCCGGGTACGGCGGGGGCCCCGGTTTCCGTGCAGCTCCTCGAATGTTCTTCCGGACGGCAATCGAAAGCGGAGCCAACCGAGGAGTTGGCAGAAGTCTAGTCGTCGTTTCGTTGGCAAGCTCCGGGAAGAATTTACAGCGCACCGTCTGGTTGTCTCAGATTTTGCTTGACCCAACCGCCGATGCTGCTGGAGTCTCGTGATGTTTAACCTTTTTGGGGGTTGCGTAACTGGCAGCTAGTGGCTGGTTTCGTGTGTGAATAAATAGATGTCATCACCGAAGTAGGATGGTCCTGAGTGCTGAGATTATGGGGCCCAGGATGTTGTAAGTAGTGACATTATTTTCCACACTTCAAATCCCAGCCTAGACGAGTGCTTGGTGAGATGTGAATTTAGAAACCAACCTCAAGCGCCGTGATGGAGACGCATGGTCGTTCATGAAAATCGGTGCAAAATGTCACCAACAAATCGCCTACCAACCGAAAGCGAAAATATCTCGAACGTCCTTGCGCTGTTACGCTCGGAACCGGTCCGTAATATTTCACCACTTTCCGACGGACCGGCGTTGGCGTTCGGGTTCGCTTTGGTAAATCTCATAATTTCACAACGACTACACCTGGCTACACCGGTCGTGCACGGCTCGGTGCGCCCATCCGGCGTCACCCGGGGGTCTTTTTTCCCACCTCCGTCACAAGCCCCACAGTCGCTGGAAGCACTTCCGGTGAAAGCAGCGCCAGCTCCGGTCGTTCCGGTCTTTTACTTTTCCTGCTGCGCTGCACAATTTTCTATTGTTGAATGGCGTGACTTTTTCCCCCCGCCCGCTGTGTATGTGTGCCAGTGCCAGCGGGCACCTGTGGTTCGACGGGCCAGCCCCTGCCCAACCCCCTGCCTTCCGTGACCGATAAGTACATTTACAAGAAGGTTGCCACACCGTGCGCGGCCCAGAAATATGTGTGCTCACCAAAACAAAAACAAAACTGTCGGAACGCCGGGAGCCTCCGGTCCCGGCCCCGTGGAGGGTGAAAAAGGCGAAAAAGTCAATACCCCAGCGTTGCCGGCCTTCGCTCGTGGCGGGCCGTGCCAGGACACTTTGCGTTTCCGGTGACGCTGCCGCGCTGGCGCTGGCACTGTGACATGCATTTTATCGATGGACCAAAGGAATGGCTTTAAATCTGAGACAAAAAGTCGTAAGGATAGGGCATGGGCTGCACGGGAACGGAAGTCACCAGCAGTGTGCCCCGGCAACGGTTGAGTCGACTGCGGAGCCCGTGACTCGGACTCGGTTTGTCTGAAGTCGCCGAGCAGGTTGCGATAACGTGCCTCCGGCCCTCCGGAAGCCTTCCGGCCGGCAGCGCACACCTTCGGCAAACATTGTCCTTCGCCCGTCGGCCGCCGCCACCGGGAGGGGGTCCGTGAGTGCGGGCCGAGGTGATATTTATGATATTTGAGAGGAAGCATTCCCGTAGCCCGGGTCCGCCGGCCGGGACGGCCACGGAGAGTGACGGGCCAGCAAGTCATGCAATATGCAGGATTACAGATTCCATATCGCTGATGAGTTGGGCCGGCACGGCCGGCCTGAGCCACCCTCGCGGGTCTGAAGCGCCCGCAAGGCGTGTGCAATAAAATGGGGAAAAAATCCTTCAAGTGAAGTAAGTAACACCGGTTAACGTTTAGCCCCCTCCCTAGCCGACGGTGGCCACCGGGGTGGGAGCGGGAGGGAAGAATCGTGTGCCGACATCAAAAGATTGTGGAACAAAAAACGGAGGACGCCTTTGTTATGCCCTCTCTCGGCAGCAGCAGCTATCCTTTTGTGGGCCGGCGAGCCGGTTTGGTGAAAATCATAATTCAACGAGCGAGGCGCGTCCGTGGTTTTCTTTTGAAAAATTCTTTTCAAATATTTTGTAATTATTAAAATCGTTCACAGAGTGAAAATGGCGAGCCTTCGAAGGAAAAGGGCCAGACGCCGTCTGGAGTGCTCCTGTTCAGTGTTCTTGAAGCAAAGGACACAAATAAACCGGGAGCGTTCCGGGGTCTGCAACGTGATAGGAACCTAAGCGGGATCGGTATGTCCTTCCCGGAATCCGAGTGGCGTCCTTAATTACCATTAAGTCACCGGCCAGAAAGCTTGGGACTCTACTCTGACTTCCGCTGACTTCGAACGGCGAACGAAGCGAATCAATATCGTGATTGAAATTGCAACAAATTGATGAAACATCGCGCACGGCACAAGCGCAACACTGGCCGGCCGCGTGGATGTAGGAAAACTTTCGATTTGCCGAGGACCTTCAAAAGACCGTTCCGATCCGGTGCCATTCCGAACATGTTTTATGCAGATTTTTCTTCCACCACTCCGTCGAATCGAATTGTTACTGCTCGGGGTATACGGGGCAGTTGGTGGGAAAAAGGTCAAACCCGGGACACCGGTAAAGCCTCTCCTGGTGCCGGGTGCAAAGTTCACGACCCCGGCACGGCAGGAAATCAAAGATAATTCAATCAAAAAGTTATTATCATATTGACGCGCCACTGGAAACTGTCGCATCCGTTTCGGTCCCGAGTTCCGTGCGCGACATGAAAACTCCGAGTACATGCCGAAGAATCCAGACGGACAAGCTAAGCGTAAAAAAGGTGAAAGAAAAGGCCAGCCACATCCCACGGTTCACACGGCGACTGATCGCAAGGACAACAAACTTTCGACGCAAGCCTGACACCGTGGCACAGAGATCGAGCACCGAGAGAGGATAACAACCGAGAGCAGAAGCTAAATCCGAATCAGTGGCATGCAAAGTAGCCTGCAGTGTCTGGAACACCGGTAAGCCAACGAGTAGAACTTCCGGATTTTATGTGGAGCTTCTGGAAAAAACAGGGAAAGGGCATAAAAAACGGCGCAGAGACACTGAGAAGTGAGTGAACGGTAGCACGGGATAAGACGCGCTGTCAGCCGGAGCTTCGACAGTAGCGCGAAGATGAATTTATAAATTTGTTTTTCTTCATCAAAATCACGTATAAATCATTTCCCGTGCTTTCCCCGGAACCGGAAAAAGGATTGACGCGTGACGGCTCTGGCGGTGAGTGTGTGGAATACAGAACGATGCACACCTTCGTCGGATTGCTAGCGACTGCATCTCCGACTCTCCAGCGTCGTGGGAATTCGAAAATGTATGTAGCCCTGCGAAGTCTGGATCCTGTGAGCCGGGTTGAAGAACTTCACTCTTTAACAGCACGCTCCGGTAGACCGGTATCAACGACCGATACCCGACAATTCCAAGTAAAATGTTTTGGTAGACGCTGTTTTATCCGCCTTTTCAGCTACTTTTCACCTAGCTTTTCACCACGCCGGAACACAATCCCTCATATCGAGCGCATTGAAATGCTTATTTTGCCCTGTTACTTTACAGGGTTTGTGGGTACGGTGCGTTGGGAGGTTTCCGGACACGGAACGCGGTGTGCTCCGTGATGGGTATTTTTCGCTTTTCCAAGCAGCGGACAGGACAGGCTCTCGTTTCAACACTCCATCGCTCGGTACGCTTCGGTACGTTCCGTTCCTCGGGGTTTCCCCGGTTCTTTGCACTTCTTTCGCAGCGCCTCTCGTCAATCACCGCAGGAGCTGTTTGGAAGGACGTTTTGTTTGTCAGCACTACGGGTTGGAATGTGCAGCGAACCGATTTCGACACCCTTCGGGGCGCGCGTCTACAGCTCACTCAAGGTGCGCCGAGCACGACGATTGGGGATTTGCGATTGAGGAAAAGGTATGCGATTCAGAATTGATGGAAGTGTTTGAATTATGGTAAGTTGTATTCCTAAGCATTTCACTTTATTTGAGAGATCTTGGAGGTGTTGAGAATTTAAAAGTTAATTTTGCCCGGGACACTAGCTCACTAAATCTATTGCCACAAATGCTGCCCGGAAGAGATGCCACATTCACTCAGCGTGAACCGCAGCCACACCGAACCGATGCAATGGTTCCGGATTAGTGATCGATTTTTCGTTTACCGTACGCTGCTGCTGCTGTTTAGCTCGCTGGCTCCGTCGGTGCTCACAGCTCCAATGTGACGCGGGGTCGCGTCAAAATAGTGACTTGAATGGCTTTCGAAACGCAAACACCGTTCTACCATTAGCAGCTAGATTGTTTGTAATGTGTTTTCGGGGAATTGTTTCTGGTTGTGGTGCGATAAAAAAAGTTCCACCATTCCATTCGCCAAACTTTCCCATTCGAACCAGAACTACTCCGAGGCAGCGGAGCAGCCCTGGCCTGGCCCTGGGTCGGGGGTTTCGGGCTCGCCCGAAAAACTAGTCAATTTGCAATCGGCTTATCTTGCCACCGAAATCAGGGCTGAGGGGGTTTTCCGTGGCCGGAAAATCTCACCGCACTTTCCATCATCCCGAGAGTCGGGTGCGCTGCCGTGGGCTACGGCGCACTTACCGTTACGCCGTAACGGAAACAATCGTGCAGCGCAACGGTTTGGTACTCTAACACAGTACCAGGGAAAACAAACTGGAACGGAACTCCGTTTGATGAAACAACTCGCATTTCTGCACACAGTAAACGAGCTCCATTTTAACGACAGCTTGACAGACACGAATTCCCGTGCTGGTTCGAAAGATAATCAACGTTTTAAACGGAACATCGCACGAAGCGGCTCGCAAGCTATCGCCCGGACCGGGTCAGAGATCGATTAACTGATTTCCCGAAACAGTGCGGTACAGTGTGACGCTCCACCATTCCGAGCCCGTGTGTGCGTACATCGTCACGGTCTGTGGAAGGTGGAAACCGAAATAACGAGACGGCAGGCGAACCGAGAGATTGAGATTTATTTTTAGAGGCCTCTCGCTTTACTTCACAAAGCGCTTGCGGCACCAAACATTAAAACGGCACTGCTTTGGCCGGCCTTAGCTCCGCCCGCCACGATGCGTGGAAATGCGCCGGGCTTTTCTTTCGCCACCCGTGGTATGGCCTCGAGGCCGACCATGCGCCTCCATTTCGGTAACGAGTTACCGGGCGCCTCCATCGGGCGCACTCGCGCGCCCCGGAATCTTTAAGGCAATCAAAAAGGTTCAAGACAATGGGCGGTTCGGGGTGGAAACGAACGGGGCATCGTGGCCGGGTGGCCGGCGCAGACGGATCGGGGTGGAGTGGATTCGAACTCCCCCCGGGGGCCGTCGAGGTCGACCGGAAAGCCGGATAAAAACGGATCGATATTAGATGACTGAACGACTGCCGGTATGCAGGATTATGGTGGCCGTACGGACGCGCCAGTCTGCCTCGTCAGTGTGCGTGGGAAGCAGCAACGCAGAACGTGGCAACTGCAGAACCTGGCACTCTGGCAACGCTGGCCCGAAATACTCCGAAGCGTTTACAAGTGATGATGAGCAGCACTTTTCCGTCCTCCGAGCCCGGTAGGCGTGCGATAATTTTCCGCTCAAAGAATCCTTCTTTGAAGAGTAATGGTCGAAAATTGGCAGGAACCGGGTTCGGGTTCGTACGATTCGCGTCCGCTGCCTGCACTGAATCCATTTGTGGAATTGATGTTTCATTCCTTCGGGTTCTGGTTCATCGATTTTGCGATGCAAACCACCGCGTGCTTCGGAACGCGTGGGCCAGCAGGTTCGCGGAGTGCAGTTTCGCACTTCCACTGACGTGTTGCTGACGTAGACACATACATAGCTGGATTGGGCGATGGAGAAAGCTACAGCTGGCAGCCCTCAGCGACAAAGGCAACCCCTGAACAAGGTCCACCGGTTCGCACCGGACGCAGGCGAACACTAATTCGAAACAGTGGCGGTGCAAAAATCCATAACAGCAAAGTTTAAGTAATCATCCCATAAAAGCATCAGAAACATCAAGATTTTTTATGCCGAGCGATGGACGCAGTGATGTTAACCGTAATTTTCAGGCACACCCGATTGGACTGTGTGGCAGCCCGAGATATCAACTTTCATGGCCTTCAACCCCACCGAACTCGATCAGGCCCGGAGTGAGAAAACTCTTCTCCAAAGATCCAACTGGAAAGATATAATGACGGGATAGGAGGTTGGTGCGACGAAGGCATCGGCCCTGCCGGATAGGGCTGTGGCCAGGAAACCAAACGCCAACCGGAGCCCGTCTGCGGATGGATGGATGGATAAACTTAATGGATGTTTATTTGGATAATATTATTTCAATAAATAGTTTATTTGTTTAAAATTTACCAGCCCGCCGGTGGCCCGGTTCAAGATCGGATCCGAACTTTTGGGTGGCTCGCTCTTCAAAGAAAGACCTGGTTGTGAGTTTTGCAGATGAGTCTGGAGTCTGGTGGCGCACGTGTCTGAGTGTATCCTTTCGGGGGCAATACAAATAAACGAACGAGCGAGCGAACTTTTCGAGTAGCTTTCAGCGCGCACCATTCGGGCGGGGGTCTCTCACGCCAAACGGGACGGTTGGGATAGTTTCGAAGAGATATCCAAAATTTTAGAATCATTGTGACGGGGAACGCGTTTAATGTGAATCCATCCACTTCTGTCGCAAACATGTTTTCCATAGACAACGAACGGTACGACTGTCGACTGGCAAAAGATGGAAAGGATTCGAATAAAATTTAGGACACTGCGCTACTTTAGTATTAGTTTTGGTGTATTTTTACACTCATATCGGTGGCTCCCCCCAGAAGCCAGAAGCGGCAGAAGCGAGTGGTTTGCGGCTCAATTAAATTCCTAATTAATAATAAACGATCCGGGCATACGAGCGGCCCTGGAGTCGTCGAAGTCGTGCGTGAGAGAGTGCTTCCCGAGAAATGGCGCATGGAAAAGCGGAAAACCCCGCACCAGGGCAGTCTCGTCGTCGTCCTCGTCGTTGTGCGTTGTTTAATTTGTGCGTACTCATTTTTCACCGTCCTTTCGTGCAATCCGCCCCGCCGCAGCAGCTGCGGCAATCAGCCGAACCCGCGGGTGAAATATGGGCTCCGATGCTTGGGACCGCCCGCGAACGGAACCGGAAGCACCGCAGAAGGCACCAACAAGGTGTGATTTTGTACGCGAACGCGTGAGCACGCATTGAGCGCCCGAAAGAATCATCAACCGTCTACCGAGTTCGCTGCTGCTCGTCCCGGGGGCGTCGCTGTCAGTCGGTCCACGGACCGCGACTCCGAAGGCGGTCGGCAAAATGGCGCTAAATTCATTAAAAATATCTTCCCGGCGAGCCGTTCGCCGAAGAAACCTGGTTTGACTGGCGACCGGCATAAAACTTTCATTTTCCACGCTTCGCCAACCGAACAACGCGCGGCACGAGCTTAGTGAAACCGCCATTCCGCCTTCCGGTTTTCCATCTGACTTTCACTTTTGCCGCCCGAGTGGCCCCTCGGTTTTTGTTTCGCTTCGCTGCACGCACTTTAATAATTGTTGGCGAAACATTCAGCAACACCGGACCGGAAATTTTTTAAATTTCATTCTCTGTCTCTGGTGCGACTGCGAGAATGCGAGCAACGGTGGCTGGGGCAAGGATTCATTGGTGGAAATCGTGACTGAACCGGGACTCGTGAGGTTGCGTTCGGTTTGTAAGTTGGGTCGGGAATGTGAAAGATTTCGCCACCAAAACGCCCGTCGCAGCACTATGCTGATGGGGCGCAATTAGGCTCACAATTAATTTTACGGTGTTCAGTCGTTGTGTTTCGTTAGTGTGACGGGGAACAGAAAAAAAGTATGATACATTAACCCAGAACCTTGGGAAAGGGAGTTCCACACAAAATTGGTGCTGTAGTGCTAAATTATTGTTTACCATTGGAATGGCGAGAGAATCGCGTCCGTCTTGGGGACCGTTTCAGCGCCAGCGAGTTCCTTTTCGGACTCCAAAATGCGCACTGGACACACGGTTATGCAGCAGTGACTCATCTCACCTTTCGCTCGAATCTTAAACTTTTTATTTAATTTCCATCATTCAAATCGAGTCATAATTTGCCCGGTATACAATATGGTCCGGTCCGTTCTTCTAATATTTAAAATAAGATCAATTTTTCTTCAAAAACATTACATTAAAAACATATTTTCTGAAAGTTTACATCGCTTGGCAAATTCAATGCGCAGCGGTGCCAGTTCGAGGATCGGAGGAAAAAAGCAAAAGCCAACCAAGGACCTGTGTCATGCAGCAGCAGACCCTCAACTCGTTTTGATGGAGAGACCAGGGTTGGGCTGTTGCTGCGCCGGCAGAGAAAACTCTTAAGGCTCGTTCAGCTCAGCCACACAAAAAGGAGACCCTTCCAGAGACATCGGCGCTGCGAATACATCTGAGACAAGCTTTCAGCAAAGGGAAGGTATCCTGGAAAGGGTGCCAGAAGGGGGCCACGGACCGGTTGGTGGTATAAATGTGTGGCATTTCATGTTTCACACACGGCCACGACGTGGAGGGGCGCGAAGTGGCTCATCCGGCCTCACGGAGCTGCCACGGGCGCTGTACGTGAGCGGCGCGCTGTTGGCCTTGGCAGGAAAGCAGGAAGCCAAACGATCGGGTGCACCCTCCGCAAGGATGCGGTCCAGATGCTGTGGAGAGGCCACTTGAGAGGCCACACCGCATGTGTCGCGGAACAGCTGTCGGGGAAGTGGGGCGTCAAACAACACGCCAAATGACGGCGACGGCCACGAAAGTCGCGAGTGCTGCTCGTGATAATGACGCTCGCCGAAGGCCGTCCTTGGGTCTGCGGAAGAGTGAGCGAAAGAGAATGGCCGGAAGGCACACACACCCAGACACACGTGCCTGGGCCTGGGAGGCTCTCAAAACACGTCCCAATTCCGCTCGAGGGTGTAATCTCGCGGTGTCCTCGCTTTCATCGCACGGAACCCGGCTCCCGTGTGCCGAACGACTAATGCCCCTGTTATTTATACCCGTGCCGTGCATGTGTCTGTGGGTGTGGGTGTGTGGTGGGTTGTTCCACTTTTTTTTCACCCCCTGGCGAAGATTGATAAGGACCGGTGGCCGGTGGCACCCAATGGTAGGCCGCGCACATAAAGCGGATCGTCACATATCCTCGGAAAAACTCCCCTTCGGTTTCTGGCACCGGAGCGCACACAGACGGGCACACGGAGCACGTAGTCCCGTAACTTCGCGGTTAGTGCGCGCGCGAGAAAACCGCGAGAAACATGGTGCAAGACACATAACTTTGGCTGCCATTACACGCCGCCGCTGCCGCTCGGGGTTACGCACCCTTAACACATACCCACGTGCGAGCCTCATCATCATCGGTGGCCGCAGCACCGGCGTTTCGGTATGAGCATAACTTTGGTTCACCACCACCGCCACCGGCACCGCGCTTATCCGTTGCGCGAACCGCAACACCTTGGCGGCCTCTCGCACGAAAACCAATAAACACAACGACACAACAACCGGAAGCGCCGCTCGGGGAAATATTTAAATCGCTTTTAACCAGGCCCCCCCCCCCCGAAAATGGGGTCGAGTCGCGCCATCCGAAACTATGCCGCCGTCCTCGGGTGGGTCGGAGTGTCGGTGTCGTATTTCAGCATCATTATCGCGTTCTTGGCGCGGGCCACGGCCGCGGCCCAGTCGGGCTAAATTACTCCCCACCGAGTGTGCGAACCGAACGCCCCGTGGTGGTGGCGGAAGCGGCGGGGCTCCCTGCCACGGTCCGGTTTGGCGGTGATCAGCGTGCTGCACCCTGCCGCACCATATTTTGCGCGCTTCTCATTTGCGAGCTTGTGTCAACTATTGGCGCCGTGGAAATGAGGCACCGGGAATTTTCCAGAGCGCCGCGAAGATAAGCGATGAAAATTCCGGACCTTCTTAAAGTCAACCGCCGGGTGAATTGGTCGCAAGTTTATTGGATCGTCAAGATTGCGATCTGTTATTGTTGGAAAACAGGAATTCGGAAATTCGACCAGATTCGAGCAGTCTTGACAGCTGTACTTCGAAACTACTCGAATGTGCTCGAATATTGGAATTTTAGCCCGAAACATTTTACGAACGTGATTACAATTTAACAAATTTACTTCGCCGAATCGGCCGGAAGAGTTCGAGTTCTATCATTCGGATCCCCGGATATCGGATGTGGATTACGATTAGACCCAACTGAGTGGTGAAGCGTTTCATTAACTTTTCAAAGCGATATTAATATCTCTACATGAAGCAATTTCTTCTTCGCCGACCACCAGTAACAAGTTGAATTGAGTAAGTCTATGAAAACGTATTTCGGACTCGGTTCACTATTAAAACAGCTTTAAACAACTGCACATGAACTCTAAATCTTGCGCCTTCAACGATGATACCTTAAACGGACTGACCTTAACTCGTGTTTGTTTGTCTCAAACAACCTCCGCCTGTGAACCGACTTCGAAGACGAATCCATTGCGACACCCGGTCGCTTAGGCAAACGGATCGACCTGCGGATCACTAATCCACGTGACTGCGGCCCCGGCAGTAATGCAGGTTCAACCCGCGACGATTTATTCGCGGCAAGGCCGGTGGACAACCGGCCAGCCGCCGCTAAGCAGTGAGGCCGGTCCACCGGTCGGACCTGAACACGCGGGCTTATCTGTAAACTGTCAATAGAATTAACGTCAAACAAACGGCGTTAAGCAAACGCGCCCGCGCTCGCGCACTTATCTTGCGTTGCGGTCCTTTCGACATAAACATCCATAAACACGGCCCGGTGTCCGCCAGCGCGCATTGCGAAGGGCGGCCCCGACTTCCGGAATGCTGGTGCCGTGGCGTGACAGGGGGCCACCGAAAGAGCCTGCCTGCCTGCTGGCAGGTGATAAGCGCCCTGACGCAGTGCCAGTGGATGGGTAAATGACGGCTCAAACAAAGCATCAACAACATGGGTGCCGCCACCGGAGGATAATGTTACGTAACGCCACGTGGTGCTCTAGAACCTGCTGCCTGTATATCTCGGTGCGTGAGCATCCCATCTCCAATCAATTTTAAATGTATCTGATCAGGTAAAACTAACTGCAAACGTGTGTGCTGTTTCACGGGGAATTGAATTTCTTCATCGCAACGCACCCGCCATGCCGGTCACGGTGAGTTCACAGGGTAACAACATCAACATTACTTGATTTTCTCCCTTAAAAAAGGGCTGCCACCGGAGCGCGGTTACCATGGTTCGCAACGGCTAATGGAATGGGCCGTTCCGTAATTAGTGTGTCCCGGGTACGGGTTCCTCGGACCAATCACGCCAAATACCTGCGAGCGTCCGTTTTCGGCTTTATTACCGATCTGATTACGGAACTCCTGGAGGCGGACGAAGGAAGGTTCGCACCGTGGGGTTCGTGGGGCGCTTCCTTACCACTTATGGGACAACTTACCTAGAAGAGAGACAGAGAGAGAGAGAGAGAGAGAGAGAGAGAAAAGGAAAACTAATTAGTAAATAAAGCCTCCGACTAGTGTCTGCGTGTTACGGAGTCTACGGGGTCTTTTGAGCGAGCTGGAAGGTATTACGAAGGAGGTTAAACCTAATGATAGCGACCACCCGAAATCCTGCTAGCGAGGGTCTGGTAGGGTGTTTTTTCCGGTTTCTTCCACCGCCGTGGAATGTCCTCAGAAGTAGTGTACCGTGAAATGGGGACAGCACCAGCGGGGCCGAACAACAGTCTCCTTCGCCGCCTTTCAAGTCTAAGGACCATTCAGTCCGCCAACTTTCTTGGAGCAATAAAATCTTCAAATTATAACCCTTCACATATACACAGTCTCTGCAACCTTCAGGTACGCACGTCCAGGAAGACAACGAACCGAGTGTCTCCGACGAGACGGTTCTCTGATGTCATGGAACGGACCAAAGCCGACCAACCTGTTGCCCCACGGGCTCAGGAACGACCCACGCCCCGGCAGAATGAGGTGGGGTTGAGCGGCAAAAACGACCATCATTATTAGCTTCCGAGCAGTCCGGGGCCCCGTTCCACGAAGATTTGCCCAAGGAACGAGTCCTTTCCAGCGCGACCAAATTACCGGAGCTCGGAACTCGGAAAGGAATGCTGCTGCCAACCGGTGCTCCGGAGACATCCCCTAGTAGCCGACGTCGACGACGAAGTGGCCTTAATTTTGCGGAAAACAAACATCACAACAAGGCTGATGCCGGCAACAATCTCCTGGCCCTGGCCTGGCCGTCCCATATAATTACTATTTTATAATCCCCGTTGTGACCGAAACGATAAATGAAATAATCAAAATCGCCCAACCGTGTGCCGGGCTGCTCCGGAACTGGTGGGCTTTGTTGTGCCGTGTGTGTGTCGTTATCGAGGTCTGGTCGTCGGGTGGCCCCCGGGGGAATACTCATTTGGGCGCCAGCAGAACCTGGAGAGTCCTCAAAGGCGGCCGACAACGTGGTGTCAGCATACCCCCAGTGGCGACGTGGCTGGCTCCTCGGTGCCTGTAACAAGCCGGACTCCACGGATCCGGTCGTTCATCCGTTTATTTACTTATAATCTCGAGCCACGGTTCTCCGACCAGGACGAGTCCTGAAGCCATGCATGCATCCCGGTTCGGTCATTCGGTGCGCTTTGTTGCGGTTGTATTAACACCGTGCTTACGCTCTCATCTCATTACCGGTGGCCCCGGTACGAACCTGGACACAAAAAGGGAGGCGATGGGTCTCGGAACTCGGAAGCCGATCTGATCGGACGCCGACTTCGGGTGGACCAAGATTAACTCCCCGAGCCAGGGCTGAGGTTTGCTGCAATCCAACCGACGAAAGCCACAAGAAAGTGGAAGCTTAACCCGGCATCCTGGGCCGGGACATCTGCCATCGGCAACCTGTCTGCCGGTGCTCGAGCAGTTGGTTGGTTGGACAATTCTTGAACCCCGTCTCCGTCGGCGACCGTCAGAGGGCGCTTACGGCCCAGATTATCGTTCTGCTTAAAATTTTATACATCGCCAACCGGGCACTCCTGTAAGCTGTCCTCAGCCAGGTCGACCTCCTTGTCACACTCGTGCGCTGTGTGCTGCAAATTATGGGCGCCCCTGGACGTTACAAGTTGCAGTTGTTGCCCGCCCGCAAGTCCGACCGGGAAGTCCTGGGAAGGCTTGTAACGAGTTTTTGACCAAACCCCACCCGGTCCAACCGGGCAAACTTTTCGGACAAAGCCTGGCGCGGACTGGACACGCGCGAACCCCTTCACAAACACAAACTGCTGACGATGACCGAATTTAGTTCCCCGGACGAGCTTCCCTTCCGTTGGTCGCATTTTATGGCCACGCCAGACGACTTTCGGCTGCTCGAGTGAAGTGCGAGTGAAAGCGAAGCCCACGGTTCACCAACACACGCAGTAGAGTCCACTAAATCCTACCGCTCAAATCCTTCTCTTCGGTCCCCACAAACAGACAGATTTTGAAGCGAACGGAAGTCCCTGAACTAGTGTGTCTCCCGGCCAGAGGGCGCCACCCGCGAGGAAGGAAAAAAGAAGGAATATTTTGTGCGCCGTATTTTATGCACGACCCTCCTTTACACTCACCCGGCCCTCGCCGGCCACTGTCGCGCGGCGTGGCTGGCTTTTGCACAGTTTTGTTTGACAATAAATTTAACTGCTAATGCACCCCGGGTGCACCTACACAGCGATAAAACAACCTGCGGGCCGTGGCAAGCGTGGGAGAGACCGGCAGAAAAACCAGCACATGGCGACCGAACACGAAACATGAGGACACCGGATTCCGGTTCTTCTCCCTCTCTCACCTGGGGAACCTTTGGGGCGGTTTCGACCCGAAAAGTTATCCTTTCTCGCCAGTTGTTCGGAGAGTTGTTTTTGGTGGTGAAAATTGTTTCACGTTTTGTTGGCACAAAAAAAAAAAGGGAAGCTCGACGGTGGCACTGGCACTGGCCCACGGTGACGGTGTTGCTAGGTGTTGCTGGTGCTCCGGGCGACCGATTCATTTAGCGGCACACCGGGCGCAAGTTTATTGCCCATCGTGTACGACGATTATAAAGTATTAGCACCCTTCGGGGGCCACACGGTTTCCCTTTTTTGACAGAGCCATCGTCATATCCACCATATCGAGCTGACAGACACAGGATCCAGACAGCGCGATCTTCGCCGAGGCCACTCGCAAAGACGCGATTTCCCAACTCTCTCCGACACTTCCTCGAACGGTGGCATAAATCGGCACAATTACGCCGACCCTTCAGAAGTCGGCCATCAGATTTCGCTGTCGTGCCGTTGGCAACTTTTCGCTCACTTAAACCTCACCTGGCCTCATGAGGGGATGATCAGAATTTATCGCCCGGCAAAGTTTTGTCGAACGGGCGACGAAAATAGCGTTCATTATTGATAAGCTCCACCGGGCCTCGGTCCGGATCTGGCGTGCTACACGATGTTTTGGACTTTAAAGAGGAGCCACTTTTGGGCCCAAGTCCCACGTCCCGCTTCGGTAGGCCACGTGTTGTGGACTCGCCCAGCCACTGTCCCGGTGCCGCTGCGGTCTCTCAGGGTTGCGAGATCTAATCAAGAAAAAGGGATCACAAGAAAGGGCCGCCGGTGGCGACGACGACGACGACGACGGTGGCCGGAACCGGATTTTGAGTGAAAACCACGGTTAACGGTCGGTCGGGTTTGTGTCGGCCGGCCCCAAAAGTAACCACACACCATTAGCAAGCGCTCCGTCGTGTGTGCGAGGCCATAAACCCTCTGTGGCCCTCTCCGTCCGGGACCGGATCCCTCCACCCGGGAGCATCCTGTGGCCGGGCCGTGTAATTTGCGTCGAAACCTGCGCCCCACGGAAAAGGGCGCAAACGTCGTCGGGCGTTCGGCCGGTCGGATGGCCATGCTTCGAGGATAATCTCCCGGCTTTCACCTATTAGTTGCACGGGCAACCCTTGCCCCATCCGGTGGCGGCGGCGATCCCGGCCACCACCCCCGGGAGTCTTATCATATTTTATAATCCATCTAAGGCGCATAAAACCCGGCACAGGCCGCCACACAGCCGGCACAAAAAGCAATGAAGCGAACACAACCGGAAGAGCCCGACCGGAGGGCCTCATACGACGACGGAGCATAAACGCCGAGCATATAGGTGAGGCTGGGGCCAGCTTCTTCACTCCGGCGAGGAAAGGCCACCGCAGCAGCAGCACCGGCGGCGCCGCAAGATATCACGATGAAGGTCCAGGATAAGGTGCTTAGCGAAATCCTGCCACTGATCACCGGCTGATAACTTTAATTCCTTATCAGTATCCGGTTCGCCGGAAGGGATCGGCCCGCCGGTCGGGTGGGCTGATTGCCGGCAATGTTGGGGCCGCAATTTGCCATCCATAAACACACGCTCACGAGTGAGGACGTGAGCGCAACAACCGAGAGCTGGGCCAAGAAAGGGGTCGTTTCTTGAGACACGTGAGGAATTTCCCACATCTGCATAATCGCTTAAAACTTATCCTACCGGACTGCAGCAGCACCAGCAGCTGTTCCGTCCTGGGGATGCACACTCGTCCGGATGCCACAATTGATTAACAGGATTTACAGGACGTCTTGAAGACGAGCGACCTGTCGCGAAGGTTAACCCACTCCAGCATCCAGCCCAGCCGACCTTCCGCAGCGCCGCCGATGATTATGTTGCGGACCGTTATTAATCCGGAATAAATTTCCCCCGGATGGCACCGTTATCGGGCGCGACTGCCGCCACACCGAAGGCTCCGAAAGGTGCCCGTGACCATAATCGTTACGAATGGCCGGCGCGGATAGCCTCACGCGAAAGTGGATCATCGGAAGAGCAGGGCCCATTTTCCGTAGGCCCTGGGCCGTTTCCGGTTTGGTGGACGAATTTTGATTCGCCAAAACTTCGGCTCCGAACGATCGTAAACGGGGATCGTCGCGACCATTTTCGGCACTAACGGTGGATTCGGGAGTTCAGAGCGCAATAAAGGCCAGCCGAATCTTGTGTTGCCAAACGGCTTAGGGTCTTAATTTTAACGTCTCTCAGGAGGTGACAGCAGAGCTGTTTGCCTCGTTGGGATGGTAATTCGTGGGGACGGCGCGGTTTTTTGGTTTAGGTGGAGTGTCGTCCGTTGGAATCCTTGTTTAGTGGAATCATGCAGAATCATTTGGCAAGCGCTCAGCCGATCGGCCCCGTGTTTCCCAGTTGATTTAGTACAACTTAGTACAACTCGGAAAAGCAGTCTTAAACGGTTATGGTTACCTTGACCGTGGTCGATCACTTCAACAGAGGTCGTATGAAACACTGCTAGGGACGCTAGACCGACCACGCAAAAGAACATAGGTCTTAGCGTGTTCGCGTGCGCTTCGAGTCTCGGTTCCGGCTTGATTACTTATCGAACCGTTCGAACGGATCCCCGCATTCGGCTTCAGAAGGACAAGCTAAACTGAACTCAAGTGGTTATGAGTTAGATTTAGGATTGGTTTGTTAGCAACTTGTAGAATTATCGAAACATTTTACGGACTTGGTTTTAGGTTGGATTAGATATAATTTGATTCGATTCTTATATTCTGCTATTTTTGAAAATGGCAAGAAAGTCTTCGGTGACCGATACGTCTTATAGACAATTTTTATCGGAAGGTCCTGGACTGGACTGAGAGACTTATGCCAATTTAAACAACAAAATTTGCGCCAATCATTCGAATACCGCAAAAGATCCCAAAGACAACGTTAGATCGTAAGTTGGTCCAGCAGTGACCGTGGTTCCAAAAAGTTCCGCAAAAATTTCGGAACCTATTGATACCGGGTTAAAATCGTCTTGATTGTTCGTCCGTAACCGCTTAAAACCGCTTCGTTCTGTTACGGACATTAAGTGTCTGCTTGGTTAAAAAATACGTTCGCCTCCTACACAGCGCTGCCGCAATAACGGAGAGAATCTTGAAAGAAAACATTTTCCAGGCTCACCATCGCACCAGGCAGCGTTTCTGGTCCGCAGGCGAAGGTTTGCCGGTGAACCGACATCAAACGATTTGCATCTCCGTGAGCGCCCCCGTTACAGCGGGAGCGTCACACTTCAGAACGTCCTAATAAAAGTCTTATATTCGGTCCGGAGGTGGCAGCTTTTTTAAAGCGTGCAGCATCCCTTCGCCTTGAGTTGGCTCCAGGGCACACATTTATGTTGCGTTCGGGCGGGGCCTTTAAATTGCGACCCCGAAGGGGATCCGTTCTGATTCTGGTGATTCCTTTCATTTCTTTTCCTCGCCACGCGCACGCACACTTCAATCGACCCAGGAGGTGCCCCGGGCCAAGAAGTTGCTAACGATTGTGGGGCTCGGTGTCGGGCGCCCTACGAACCTGGCGAGGAAGTTGTTTTTCCGCGGCAGCTCGTCCCATAACTCACCAGTCAGCCTCCGCCAACTTCTATCTCCCGGTGCCAACTGTCACACGGAAACCATTCTTCTTCCTGCGCCCTGCGCCGTTCGGCCTTTGATTGTTGACTGATTTAAATGAGACGCCGATAACGAAAAACCCGCTGTGAGTGAGGGCGTTATTTGGGCCTCACCCCTGCCACGGCCACTGATTGACTTCTTTCCCCCGGTGGAAGCCAAAACAATTATTCTTCTTTTTCCCAACCTGCACCGCGCCTCGAGCTACCTGATCGGCCCGAGCCGATTGGCGTGTGAAAGTGTCAGGAAGTACACGGCCAACTTTGCCCTATCAGGCTTTGGTTCGGATTGACGGAACGTTCGGGACGCCCGCGGGACCACAGGAACAGGCCCGCCTAAAGTTGCCCGAGAAAGATAACGGAAGCGGCAATCAATTACTTGAACTTGCCAAACTTGGGAATTGCGCAATGTCTTCGTCCCAAGTTGAGCCACTGTCCCCGTTTCTTACAGAATCAATCCGCCTGTGCACTGAGTGGTACCGATGCCTCAACAAGTTTGAGCCAGGCGTGATGGTGTAAATCTGGTGTCAGAAGGAAAAAGAAACTCATGCGTCCCTCCATGGCGTCATAAAGCTTTGGCCCATCATAAATCCATCGCCCCACGCGGACCAGACGGGCCCGGTCCGGGCGTGGAGCACTGCAGTGTGTGTTTGTTGAATGTTGGGCACTTATTTGGCGCTCTTCCGGTTCGGTTCGGACGATGACGCCGGCTGACTGCATCCGACAGTGGCTTGTGCCGCGGACGACCGACCAGCCAGCCAGAGTGCGCCAGAGATGCTGCTCCGCCGTGGCCGAGAGTGTGTATATTAGCTTGGCCACTTTGTTTTTACAACCACTTGAAACCATATTTCACTTCTCAACCGGCTCCGAGCGCTCAGAGGCACCGTCCGACCGCAGCCAAGCGGCGGCGGCCATCGCTGCTCTCGGCGGAGCGCATGAAAGCATATTTTTATCTCATCATAGCCACGCGTTTTTATCTGTTTTGTGTATTTTCCTTCTGGTTTTCTTTTTTTCGTTTCGTTTTAGGTCCGGGAAGCGAGCGAAGAGCTCGTCGGCCCGCAACCAACCACGGGACGCTTCCTGCAACGCCTGGCCCGGGCGAACGGCAGTGGACATGAAAATCATAAACCCGCCCGGCAACGATGTGCCCTTTGCGGGCGCCACGTACTACCCTTCGAGTCCCTTTGCGAAGTCCCATCTCACTCGCTCACTTGCGAGAGAGTGAGAGAGAAAATGGGGCTCCGGCAGCATACGGATGATCCGATGTTTTTGTTCGTCGGCGAAGGCGGCCCATGGAGTGGACCGCGATGACGATGCTCGCCCCACCGACCGACCGAGCTGCTGGGACGAATATGGTGAAGTGTTTCTAAATTTTGATAAACTCCGTCCAGAGTCCCCTCTCCGGATCGACCCTGCCCTGAGAGTCGGAGAGGCCTTGGTCAGCAGGATGAAGTGGGCAGCGCGAAGAGTTGATGGCAGGAAAACGATAACAACACATCAACCACCTCCTCTCGGTCGAAGCGCCCAATGAAAGGAGCTTCGAATTGATAAGGAGGAGGGAGAGAGAGAGTGAGGGAGAGAGAGAGAGAAAGCAACAACATAACACCCGGAATAGGAGAGCCCCACGAGATCACTGCACGAGATGATGATGATGATGATGATGATGAACCGGCATCGGTTCTCATCGGTTGCCACCCTATAAGATGGCCGCATGCAAGAGTGGACCCCACCCACATCCTACCGGGTCCTCACCCCACCCAGCAAGAAATAGTGTCCGTTCCCGGGCGGCGTCGAGTTCTCGCCCCGTCAGCTCAATGATTGATAACGCTTCATATCGCTTGCCCAACGGATTTGGGATGCGGCGTTTCTTTTTTTTGCTGGCCCGCTCGAGTTCTCTATCTCCTCGGTGGCGATGGCGCCCATCACGATACGGTGCTGCTAGTGTTCACATTCATTTCTGGCGTGTTTCGGCCTTTTTTCTTTCGTCCCGCGCTTTCGGAAGACATACTGGAAAGCGCTCTGCTCTGTGCAGATTGGCTCAAGCTCGGGCGGAGTCCTTTCATAACTGTCCTTTCTATCCGTCCACTTCCGGGAGGGTGAGTCCGGCCAGCCTGCGACCACCCCCCCGTTCGCTCGGTTACTTCAGTGAAGGGCTTTTTTTTGTCTGCGACCGGGCCTCCCTACGTTCTATGTTTGTAGGCCTCGGGGCTTTCGGTTCAGGCTCCAGCAAATCCATCCGCCGGGTGCCGGATTTAAGGATTCGCACGCCGGACACCGCCCAGGGAAGCTGTAGGCTGATGTAGGCCACCGGCCTGCCCGTGGTTGAGTGAAAACCGGACCATCGTTTGGGTTGGAACGTGTTACACGTTCGTTATCTTAAACGGTTCGCTGGCACCGGGTCTTCAAAAAGCTCTTCGTTTTCCCGGAGAAAGGGGGGGACAAAAAAGGAGCTCAACGGAAATGGTTGAGCCAGAAAAAATGATGGCGAAAATGAAGGTAGGTGTCAGGCGGTTTGGTGGCCACACTGTCGCTGTATGTCGGTACCTTTAATGTGTGCCGGGTTGAGTGACAGAGAGAGAGAGAGAGAGAGTGAGGAAACATTGTAAATATTGTTCCATGCAGATGATGCAACACCGATTGGGATCGTCGGGGCTTCGGGCGAGTGTCACCGTCCTTCGGAGGCTGCTAATTAATTGGATTCTATTTTAAGACCAGAGCAGAGAGATATCTCTCTGAGGTGAAGACGCTTTTCGCCTTAGGATGTTGATCTTTCGGCGTGATAGGTTGGTTGGTTTGCTTGGAAATTGGAAATCATTTCCATGAGCGACATAAGATTTGGTCGGGGATTCCGGGTGCCGAGGATAGAGATCTTCATACGTCTGGGAATAGATTACAATGAGATTATGGCACTAATACACTTAACACGCTGTTAAGGGAGGTTGGGCAGGCCCGACAAGCATTGCGTGGTGAGGTCCTGCCCAAAACTACAATCAATGATAATTTCCTTTGCGAAGTGTTCACAGATTCAGATTTTACATCAAACGGAGCGAGTTCCAATCCGACCTGGGCGAGCCAACCTCATACCGATACTAATCTCTTGGACCTCCCTTGGATTCAGACCATCGAGCGGTGCGCTCTACGTGACATCTTTCGGACTTAATGATCCACACTCTCTCGGTTCGTCGGTTCCAGAAAACAACATCAACATCAGCTCCCGATCCGTCATCCACTGACCGTCCCCCTGGGGGGGGTGGCCACTGCCGAGCCGGCCGAGCTTCCTTTTCCGGGGTCCAAAAGTCAGGACATCCTGAGCGACTGCCGGCGAGTGTAAAGCAATTTGATAACCCATCCACCGACCGACCGACCGTTACCATGCGAATCACAGACCGGGGGCGGGACCCATTAGGAGACCCAAAGGACACGCCACGGTTCGCCGCCAAGTAATCAACGGCCGGCGATGGCCGAGATTAAAGCCTCATGACTCATAAGCCGGCGAGTTCCGAGGACGAAGGCTCCTGTGGCTTTGGGCGGCGTCCTTATTTCTTCCGCCCTTTCTCGATATCGGGCGTCTTAAAGAGCAAAAAAAGGAAACGAGCGATCCCTCCCCATCGTCATCATCATCATCATCTGGCGGGTGACCGAGCTGACTGGCGGCAAACACAATTGTCTAATGAGAGCATTGGATCATTTATCACTCTTACACGTTTCCATCACACGCACTCCCGTGGGTGCCCGCGTGTGTATGTGTGTGTTTCCGACGGAACTGCCGGAACGACAGCGACCCAGTGGAGTCAGCAGGGCACCGAGCGCCAGGTTTCTGGCACCACATCCGCAGAAAGGACGAAAACCGGACTCACCGGACCTGGTGTTGATGATGACGCACTGGGCGTTCTGTTTCGTTCTTGGTTTTTGTTCTCGACTTGCGCGTCACCATTCGCCTCCGCCAACCACCCGCGGGTTGATCCTTCGCCGGGCCCCAACACACATCCGCTTCAAGACGCACTCCGAAGACGGCCGGTTAAATTAATCTTTTTCTTTCCTCGTTACGCGGCGGAAAGGACTTCGGTTTTCGGAGGGCCACTTACGTCCGGGCTGGGCCGGGCCGGGCCGGGGTTTCCTGCCCAGCTAGCTCGACCACCACTAGCGAATTGATAAAGGCCGAACGACGACGCCGAAGGACCTGGCAACCTGGCAACAATATTAATCACTTTTGGTGGCGCGCGCGTTCCAAAATCCCGGCACCCGAGGCTCAAACTTCCGGCTCAACGGAAGGTGGGCGTGCTGGCGGGGGCCACAAGGATGACGTTCACCTTGCCCTTCGGAACCGGAACAACACACCGCGGTCTTCCGGGGCCCTACTTTTTCTTCTTCTTCTGCTCGCTCGCTGACGCACAGAAATGGGGAAATAAAAAATGGAACTCCATCAAGACGTGTGGCGGACGCCTCGAGGACGGGGCCGAGGTCACCCGGCCGAGCACGATTGTGTCGTAGCAGGATTTTCCGGTTTTTCCCACGTCCGCCTGTGCCCAAAACGCAAAACCCTTTCGGACACGCCGGCAGCCCTGCCCGAAAAAAAAAAACTGCCGAAACTAGGACCTCACATTGGCTTCTTTTGTGTGTGTTTCATTTCCATTTCCGGTTTGGCGCCTGCAGGAAACTCGCCGTGCGACGTCGATAATTATCATCATTAGGCCGAGGCACCATGGCGAGGCCCAAAAACGTCAAACCCGAGGAACTAATATGCGACCAGCGGACATCCTACGAAGTCCTGCGACGACACTTTGACTTGGGGTTGGGTGTGTGATTCGTGGCAGGTTGATTGATTGATTCGACGCTTTTCCGGTCTCCGTGCCGTGACGTGCGACGGTGCTTAACCTTGTTTTTGTTTCCCTCGCGTTGTCGTTGTTGTGTATTTGGGCTGCGTGGAAATTAATGCCACGGCCGCGACAGAACGGAAAAACCGGAACCGGATTTGCTGGTGCGGTGCGGACCAAACATGGTCCGCAAACCGTTCAGCGAGTGGCGAAGATTCATAATTGAAGATAAGCGCCTCGATACGGCACCAGCTGGCCGGGGCCGCGGGAAGAGTTGCATCCCGGATCGCGGTCCTGGATCGCGTTAATGTTTCGCCTCGCCAGATGTCGTCCAGGGCGGATGGAACGGACCAGATCATCGACGACCGAACCGATGGCGGAAAATATTGGGCCCCGCCATATTGGAAAGTGGCACGCCAGGTGACGCCGTTGCAGGATATTATTCAAATTGAAAGATTAATTGAAAAGTAAAATTTTCGCTGCCAATAAGGGCACCGTTGGCCGGATGGTCGGGTATGTGTCGGCCACAGCATGGCACCCGTGGCCACGTCGGGCGAAGAAGAACTTTGCACAGCTCCCGGGCACGGCATAAGTAATATATCTTCGTGAGGATTCCGCGCCGCGCCGGCGACATTATTGATTATTGCAGCGCCGGTTTGTGGAGGTCGCTCGAGGCACGAAGGAAAATGTAAAGTAATTGAAGTGAAGTAGAAAACAGCAACTTCAAGAGTCGGGAGATCCCGGGACATTTTCCCCGGAGGGAAACACCTTTCCCGGGTGTGCCGGCGGTTCTAAAGAATTGCGCGCTGTGAGCCATCCTGTTTGACGTTCTCATAATTGGTTTTTCGATTTCGGTGGACAACCATTTAATTAATGGACCCATATTTTTAGATACTTCGACCGTCGGTCATCGCCATTTTTTTTTTCGGGTGCTGAACTGCTTGTGGCCATTTTTGTGTTTGGTGAATTAATTCCATTAAGACGTTCCATCGCTGGGCCTCGCCATAATCTCAAACTCATCGAACGCCCGGCACGCGGGAGCCTTTCGCACAAGGATTCGGATTTGCTG